>NC_085997.1:39394939-39694939 GCF_030014385.1 Trichomycterus rosablanca
TATTCAGTGTCTGATCCACTCATACCAGCACAACACACACTAACACACCACCACCATGTCAGTGTCACTGCAGTGCTGAGAATCATCCACCACCTAAATAATACCTGCTCTGTGGGGGTCCTGACCATTGAAGAACAGGGTGAAAGGGGGTAACAAAGTATGTAGAGAAACAGATGGACTACAGTCAGTAATTGTAGAACTACAAAGTGCTTCTATATGGTAAGTGGAGGTGAGTGTAGAAACAATGTTAATGCTAATCGGTGTAAGTCACCAGTTGTAGAAAATCGTGATTAATGGCAATAAAATAAAAAACCCAAAATAAACTTGAAAGAATGTGAATTTATTAACAATTTTGGATTAACAAACTAATACAAATAAGTATTAATCAACCAAACTAGTCCCATGATTTACACTTAGTCCTGCCATTTAATGTTCTGACCATTTTGAGACATTCAAAGAACGTGACTGCGGGTTGTATGATTTATATACTGTACTATGATTTATATGTATGAGTACACACACAGTATATAAATCATTTCCCAGTTTAATCCCAGTTCAGTCCTTACTGTTCATATCGAGCACTTGTTGTTGGTTAATTTAATAAATGTAGAATTTAACATTAAGTAAATGTAGTCACGCAGAACCACGTCTACAATAGAAACGTGCATGCAATTCCACTATCCGACCACAAGATGCTGCTAGATACTAAATATTCACATTATATAGTATGTTTGGCAAACATGCAGCAGGTGGATTACCTGCATTGGATTAATTTAGCCGCTGTATTTTATTTTATTTTATTTAATGATAGATTTGAGATCTTTCCAAAGTGGAATCCTGTGTCCAGTGGTTCCAGTTGGTGGTTCCAACCGCAACGCCGTCAGGACTGAGTGTTTAGTATAATGAATAAACAAACAGTACTGGTTTACTTACTTACTTTTTCCTGCAGATAATCAGTCCAGTCCAAACCCTTTGGGAGTCTCCGTGGTGCCGCAGCTGATCACCAAGGGACGCGGTGATGTTAAAAGTGTTCCATACTCAGAAGTGCTGGTGTACTCACTGCTCGGGCTTTGCTTCGCCCTGCTGCTGAGCACAATGCTAATGACAGTGTTAGTGCTGCTGAAGAGAGCCAGAGAGAACAGGGACATGGTGGAAAAGAAGGACCAGCAACCAGATGAGCACACACAATCATCTAAAGGTAGGTCCACCAAGGTACCAGCCATGAACTGAATACTGGGTGGAACCAGATCTACCACCTGGGGTTCCTGCTATTCTAAACCGTTTCTGTTATATCAGCCATAACATTAAAACCACCTCCTTGCTCTACACTCACTGTCCATTTTATCAGCTCCACTTACCATATAGAAGCACTTTGTAGTTCTACAATTACTGACTGTAGTCCATCTGTTTCTCTACATGCTTTGTTAGCCCCTTTCATGCTGTTCTTCAATGGTCAGGACCCCCACAGGACCCCCACAGAGCAGGTATTATTTAGGTGGTGGATGATTCTCAGCACTGCAGTGACACTGACATGGTGGTGGTGTGTTAGTGTGTGCTGTGCTGGTACGAGTGGATCAGACACAGCAGCGCTGCTGGAGTTTTTAAACACCTCACTGTCACTGCTGGACTGAGAATAGTCCACCAACCTAAAAATATCCAGCCAACAGCGCCCCGTGGGCAGCGTCCTGTGACCACTGATGAAGGTCTAGAAGATGAGCGACTGTCTCTGACTTTACATCTACAAGGTGGACCGACTAGGTTGGAGTGTCTAATAGAGTGGACAGTGAGTGGACACAGTGTTTAAAAACTCCAGCAGCGCTGCTGTGTCTGATCCACTCATACCAGCACAACACACACTAACACACCACCACCATGTCAGTGTCACTGCAGTGCTGAGAATCATCCACCACCTAAATAATACCTGCTCTGTGGGGGTCATGAAAGGGGGCTAACAAAGCATGTAGAGAAACAGATGTACTACAGTCAGTAATTGTAGAACTACAAAGTGCTTCTATATGGTAAGTGGAGCTGATAAAAATGATCAGTGTATAGCAAAATAAAATCTAAGCACAAGTTTGGAACCGTTCTCTGAACACATCACTACTTCTTGTTGCAGATTGTCTCATGGCGGCCGCTGTAACCCAGGAAGTCACCGTGATCCCGGACCGCCTCAGAGCCACAGAAACCTGCGTCTGTTGTTTTTCTGAGCAGGCGAGGACTCAGCCGACACTGTATCAGCAAGCTGTACCGCAATACAGCGCCCATCGTCAAACCAATGGCTCGGCCCACGGCCACGTTAGCAGCGAGGCCTGCAGGCGGGACGATGTTCCGAAGATCATATGCTCTCCCACACAGACTAGCACCTGAGAGAGGCGGCCATAAATACTAGACGGTAGCTGTTTTTCAGACTGTAGTGATCGGGATTTACCTGGAGCCGTGTTTACTGATGAATATGAAATGAATATTTTGGGTTTAGCATCAACAGTAGAAGAATTTCCAAGTAGATGAAGAGCGTTATCATGCGCTGATGTGTGTATGCTAATAAATGTGGCATTTTAAACCACATAACAGCCTGTAACTCATTCATAATCGTATGTACAGTTCATTCCTTCATTTGTTGTGATTGAATAAACGATTCTGTACGACTCAAAGCGTTTATGTTTATGTCTCAGTAACACATCAATGATCAAGATAAACCGGTCAGTCAAAGTCACTAACTTCCCTATCTTGGTCTGAAACCTATCCTGGGAACATCGGGCGCCAACTATTCCAGTCACTCTTTCACACTTGCACTTAATCCACCTCCTGCAGGTGGAAGGAAAGCAGATGAAAAAAAGACAATGTACAAACCACCTCCAATAACTGAATGTAAAGATAAAAAACATAACTCTCAACATGAATGATTCGAATCATTCCTATCATTCTCTGTTCAAAAGATTTAAAACATGACTCTGATTAAGCGAATCATTGTGGATGTGAATGCGCAAAAATCATTCTCAACATGAACGACTTGAAGTCATGAAGTCAAGATTTCATGTTCAAATGAATCATTCCTTACATTCTCTGTTCAAGCGATTCACACCATGAATAGCTGTTCAAACGAATCATTCTCGACATTAGTGACTCTGTTCAAACGAATCATTCTTTACATGAGTGACTCTATTCAAAAGATTGATTTTCGGCATTAGTGACTCTGTTCAAACGAATCATTTCCATCGTAAGTTACTGTTCAAACCAGTGTTAATTTTGACAGCAAATTTTGATTTAGTTTTAGTCATAGTCTTTTGACTACAATGTAATTTAGTTTTAGTCGACTAATTATCATAAGAATATAGTCGACTAAATCTACAGTCGATTCAGTCGACTAAAATACATATTTGTTTGTTTGTTTATTGGGATTTTAACGTCATGTTTTTACACATTGGTTACATTCATGACAGGAACGGTAGTTACTCATTACACAAGTTTATATCGAACACACTCATGGACAAATTTAGTATCTTCAATTCACCTCACTTGCACGTCTTTGGACTGTGGGAGGAAACCGGAGCACCCGGAGGAAACTCACGCAGACACGGGGAGAACATGCAAACTCGACACAGAAAGGACCCGGACCGCCCCACCTGGGGTTCGAAACCAGGACCTTCTTGCTGTGAGGCGACAGTGCTACCCACTTGGCCACCGTGCCGCCCTAAAATAAATATAAAGGGTGTAAAATGTAAATGCTTTGTCATCAGTTCCCTTAAATTATTTAAGTCATTATATACACTTATACAAAATGAAACATTTTTAACCAGCTATGGAATATTATTAATGTTTGAATGTGCAATACACACAAAACCAGATTTAACTTATTTCAAACATCTTTATTTACCTGACCTGCTTATTAAGCATAACAATAACAAAATATTAACCAGTAGTTCCGCTCTGCCTGAAACATATATGCATTGTTCATAACAAATTGCATATTACATTCTTTATAAAACTGGGTATCATAAAAGCAGCTGTGACATTATGTTGCCATTATACTGCCAGCGGTGCCAGATGTTTCAGATTTGTTGTGTTTTTACCCGAGATCGTCGCCCCACATGGTTTACACATCGTCTTGTTTTTCACGACATCAAATGAGAAATGTGTCCAGATATATCGGCTCTCATGTTTCTCCCTGTTGACATTGTGGAGTTACATTTACATTTTCAGCATTTAGCAGACGCTTTTATCCAAAGCGACTTACACAATGAGCGGAACAATTGAGGGTTAAGGGCCTTGCTCAGGGACCCAACAGTGGCAACTTGGTGGTGGCGGGGCTTGAACCGGCAACCTTCTGCTTACTAGTCCAGTACCTTAACCACTGAGCTATCACTGGAGTTAATCTGGTTCCATGAGTAAAGAGAGTTCACAGGCCGGTCTGGTCTTCCCGGGTTTAGATCAAATTTGTGCGAGTGTGCTCTTACCGCGGTACCGCAAAAGATTAGTTCTGATTGGATTGGTACCCGGCTTGTCCCGCCCCTCCACATACGCTAAAGTAGTTCTGATTGGATCTCTTCCTAACTTGTCCCTACCTTCCACAAAACTAAATCAGTTCTGATTGGATGTCGTCCCTGCCAAACATTTTCGTCTCGTTTTTATTCGTTGACGAAAGTTTCGATTCATTTCGTCATAGTTTTTATCTTTTTATGAAGTTTTTATTTAGTCATCGTCTCGTTTTCGTCATGAAAAAAAAGGGTCGTCGACGAAAACTATGACGAAAATCATTCGTCAACGAAATTAACACTGGTTCAAACGAATCATTCCTTACATTCCCTGTTAAAATGATTCACACAATGAATAGCTGATCAGACGAATCATTCCTGACATTAGTGACTCTGTTTAAACAAATCATTCGCGACATGAATGACTCTGTTCAAATGAATCACCTTAACATTCTCTGTTCAAACAGAGGGAGGCACGGTGGCTCGGTGGGTAGCACTGTCGCCTCACAGCAAGAAGGTCCTGGGTTCGATCCCCAGGTCGGGCGGTCCGGGTCCTTTCTGTGTGGAGTTTGCATGTTCTCCCTGTGTCCGCGTGGGTTTCCTCCGGGTGCTCCGGTTTCCTCCCACAGTCCAAAAACATGCAGACGAGGTGAACTGGAGATACTAAATTGTCCATGACTGTGTTTGATATAAACTGATGAATCTTGTGTAATGAGTAACTACCGTTCCTGTCATGAATGTAACCAAAGTGTAAAACATGACGTTAAAATCCTAATAAACAAACAAACAAACAAACAATTCACAACATAAATACTAGTTCAAACGAATCATTCCTTACATTCTCTGCTCAAGCGATTCACACCATGAATAGCTGTTCAAACAAATCATTTTCGATATTGAACTCTTTGAACAAATCAACCTTGACATGGATGACTCTGCTCAAACGAATCATTCTTGACATTAGTTACTCTATTCAAACAAATCATTTACGTCATTAGTGACTCTGGTCAAACAAATTATTTTCTGCATTAGTGACTCAGTTCAAACAAACATTCTCGACATTTGACTCTTCGAACAAATTAACCTTGACAAAAATGACTCTGAACAAAGAATGTACAGAGTGATTCGTTTGAACAGAGTCATGTCAAGAATGATTCGTTTGAACAGAGTCATGTCAAGAATGATTCGTTTGATAAGAGTGATTTCTCTCAAGAATAATTCGTTTAAACAGTCATTCATGTCAAAATTGATTTGTTCGAAGAGTGATTCATTTGGACAAGTAATTATGTTGTGAATCATTTGAACTGAATGTCAAGAATGATTTGTTTTATCAGTCATTCCTGTCGAGAATGATTCGTTTAAACAGGTATTTATGTTGTGAATCGTTTGAACAGAGACTGTAAAGAATGATTTGTTTGAACATACGATTCACAACATAAAAACCTGTTCAAACAAATCATTCTCGACAGGAATGACTCCGATCAAACGAATCATTTACGGCATTAGTGACTCAGTTCACAAGAATCACTCAACATTTATGACTCTTCAAACTAATAATTCTTGACATGAATGACTCTGTTCTTACGAATCATTCAAGACATTCTCTGTTCAAACGATTCACACCATGAATATCTGTCAAGAATGATTCGTTTGAACGTAGTCATTCATGTCAAAATTGATTTGTTCGAAGAGTCACTAATGATTTGTTTGATCAAGTATATGTTGTGAATCATTGAACAGAGAATGTAAAGAATGATTCATTTGACCAAACGATTCACAACATACATACCTCTTCAAAAGAATCATTCTCGACATTAGTGACTTCAAACCAACAATTCTTGACATGAATGACTCTGATCAAACGAATCATTTCTGACATTAGTAACTGTATTCTTGTGATTCACTTGTCTGATATATATAAACGACTAGTTAAATCATTAATCCTGTGAGGATTTCACCAGATAAACCACACGACACTGTCCACCTTCTTTCACTGATTTGTTTTATATACATATATATATGATACATACGTACATACTATACATACATACATGATTAACATTTATAAAAAACGCACTCCTCCCTCAAAGTCGTGTAGAATCCAGTTTAGACAGCATGCTAGGTTTAGTACTGATTCAGTACACACACACACACACAAGCACACACAGGCACTGACACACTGCATACTCAAGCATGCCCTCAGACCTGTCTCTCTCTCTCTCACACACACACACACACACACACACACACACACACACACACACACACACACACACACACAGTTCAAGCAACATGAGGCTGTGTTAACACTGCAAAATCGAGCCATGTCAGGATGCACAGTACGAGAACATTCTCCACCCATGATGCATCGCAGGAAACACGACGAGATGCCCTCACCACTTCTCAGATCCGACACAAACACAAACAAAAATCAAACTCAGCACAGATCTAACACAGACGAGGATGTGCGGCGGGTAAAGGGGCGTAAACAAGAGCTCAATGACTTTAGAAAAATAGATGTTTATGTACACATGATATTTCCCTGCCCTTAACCAAAAGAGAAAACATGGACGGCGTGAGAGGAGGAACTACAGTCTGTCGGCTCTCCTCGACTCCCGTCTTCTCGCGGGCCGCCGCTTCGGCCATCCGAACAAAAAAAAAAGCCACGTGCAGAAGTCATCTCGAACCGTGATCTTCTCAAACGCATTCAGACGAGCGATGCACAAAAAGAAAAACATTCAGAAGAGATGCACAGGATTCTTGAAATGCTTGGTCATTCTGAGGTCAGGAGCAAACAGACTACACACGAGAAGGGAGTCTGAGCGAGTCTCGGTGAGTCTCGGCGTTCTGTTCGGTCGTGAGGGGAAAATAAAATAAAATAAAATAAAAATAAAAGACTGACGAGTCCCTCGGTCCTCTCGAGTCGATGCTTGTGGTTTAGTGCAGACCGGTTTAGCTAGTTATCTCTAGGTTTGGTTTTGTGTTTCGGTTTCTTTTATTCTTGGAATAATTCAGACCCCCCCACACACACACACACCGCCCACCCCTCAGCGTTCAGGTCGGAGCTGCTGCTTGGTGTCGTCTGTGAGACTCTGACGCTCGTCTTTGCTTTTGTCTTGTTTTTTCCCTCTCTAATGGTCCTTTATCTTCAGGTTTCAGCCGTCCAGATCTGGAGCGGGGGGTTACTCGTACTCCAGGAACTGTTTATGATAGAACAGCAGATACCTGCAACACAACCCACAATAAAACAAGAATCGTTACTCCATACAGCGTTCAGTATACACTATAGTGCCAAAAGTATTCGCTCGTCTGCCTTCACACACATATGAACCTGAGTGACTCCCATTCTTAATCCATATGGTTTAATATGATGTCTCCACCCTGTGCAGCTATAACAGCTTCAGCTCCTCTGGGAAGGCTTTCCACAAGGTTTAGGAGTGTGTTTATGGGAATTTTTGACCATTCTTCCAAAAGCGCATCTGTGAGGTCAGACACTGATGTTGGACGAGAAGGCCTGGCTCACAGTCTCCGCTCTAATTCATCCCAAAGGTGTTCTATCTATCGGGTTGAGGTCAGGACTCTGTGCAGGCCAGTTAAACTGGCTCATCCACGTCTTTATGGACCTTGTGCTTTGTGCACTGGTGCGCAGTCATGTTGGAACAGGAAGGGGCCATCCCCAAACTGTTCCCACAAAGTTGGGGGCATGAAATTGTCCAGAATCTCTTGGTGTGCTGAAGCATTAAGAGTTCCTTTCACTGGAACTAAGGGGCCGAGCCCGACTCCTGAAAAACTCCCCCACACCATAATCCCCCTCCACCACACTTTACACTCGGCACAATACAGTCAGACAGGTACCGTTCTCCTGGCAACCGCCAAACCCAGACTCGTCCATCGGATCGCCAGACGGAGAAGCGTGATTCGTCACTCAGTTTAAAAACCAAGAAACTCCAGCGTCCTGCACAGAGTCCTGACCTAAGCCCCACTCGACAGGTCTGGGATGAACCGGAATATCAACCGATGCAGTCATCTTTTGACTGAATGGGCACAAATTCCTCCCCACACACACACACACTTAAGTCTTCTTGTGTGCAGCTTCTTAGAAGAGCAGCTGTTGTTCTAACCAAAAAGATCCAGCAGAGGTCTCTCTGTTTTATTATTGTTTGTTTTGGAAACGGGACGTCTGACAAGCTCATGGTGAGGTGTCCAAATACTTTTGGCCATATAGTGTATTTATCAGCTTAAACACTGCAGTTTTACATATTTCTGATAGAATGTAATCACTGTATTGTGTATTGTGTGACGTTAGAGAGTCTCACAGAGAGCTGTGCCTGGATTGTGCAGCGACAATAACACCCAGCCAGGTCTATAGCGCCACCTGGGATTGGGCTAGCACATGAGCACCCTTGAATGCTTGTAAATCGTCACTGAATGGGAACGGGTTCACACATACGACCCCAGTTACAAAACCCAAATACAAAACGAGGAGTGGGAGGGTGGGATTCATCGTAAGTGCTGCAGTTACGCCCTCTGCTGGCTGATGGATGGTGCTGCACAGAGACGGGGGATAATGGGGATCAGTGCGTGACTCTCCGTGCACAATACGGATCTCCAGGTGAAAAGAAGCGGTCTGCACTGCACATGTGTCGGAGGGGGCGTCTGCAGAAGTACAATCAAGGAACTGGATACGACTAAATACGAGAGGAAAACACTGAGTAATCTGGTTTCTGATACTGGACTGACCCTTCACTGTCCAGCACGTCCTTGATGCTGGCTTTGGTGATGATGGCATCGTCACACTTAAACCATTGGTCCTTGTGCTGGCGAATAAAAGTGGTGTAGTGACCGCTCTCCAGTGTGCCCTGGTGATTCACAACCGCAAACAGAGAATACCTGCAGGGAGAGAAACACACGCCGTCCATAAATTAAAGATTCACTCACTCAGGGGGGTGCTGGAGCCTATCCCAGCTTTTCAATGGGCGCAAGGCACACAGTTTTTGACTGCATGTTTTTGGACTGTGGGAGGAAACCGGAGCCCCCGGAGGAAACCCACACAGACACGAGGGGAGAACATGCAAACTCCACACAGAAAGGACCCGGACCGCCCCGCCTCGGGATCGAACCCAGGACCTTCTTGCTGTGAGGCGACGGTGCTACCCACCGAGCCACCGTGCCGCCCAATAAAAGATTCAAGATTAAAGTTTCCATGCCAACGTTTCCTCCAGTCAGACTGAATTGCTTGTGATTATAGATTACAGGTGAAGACTCAGTTCATTGTTTATACGTTCACTCTACTCAACAATCTGATGATAATCGCCGTTTACACGCCCCGTACGAGTACTCCCATCCATCCCGCTTAGCCTACATGTTACCATGACAACCAGAATCATCACCTAAGGACGTCACCTGAGTTTCATTTTTAAACTGCTTTAAAACGACGAAAATGTATTCTTTTTTTAAATGCAACATTTAAAAAAAAAAATTTATTGCAGCATTTTTAAATGTATTCTTCTTTAAAATGCAGAATTTTTAAATGTTTCTTTTTTAAATGCAACACTTTTTTAATGTATTTTTTTTAAGTGCAGCATTTTTTTATTAATTATATGGAAGTACACTCGTAATATTGGTCCAATCTCACGTTTTTTAGCGCATTGTGTGTCCTTTCGGATGTAGCTGTTGTTTCGGTCGCACAGTAGTAAAAATAAAATTTAGCTGGCCTTCGGTTGCCATGGTTTCCTGATGCCAAGCAAATGCTGTGACGATACGGCGTACTTTACAGAGCGTTTGGAAAACCACAAATCATACGTGTTCCTGCTAAACATCCTAATAAAAATCCTGAAGGGAGATTCATCTCTAAATATAAATCTCATCCCTGTGTAGTCCATCACTGACTGTACGGTCAACCTGACCAGAAAACTGGGTTTGTTCTTTGTCGTGACGGCGAGTTTCTCTTCATCTCTAATAGAAACGATGATCTAGGAACCAAAAACGGAGTGTAGTGCTTCATTGTGGAGGAGAGCTCGCTCGATTCCTATTGGTTAATCACCACATCGGTTTGTCGCATCGTTAACGTTTGGGACGCCTCGTGTTGTCAGAAATCGCAGCTCAGATTGAGAATGAACGAACGCCGGATGGTCACGTTGTCGCGTCTGTGCCGGTGTGAGGTCACACTTACTTGTTGTCGTTGTTTAACGAGTCCACCGGCTGCTGGTACTGACCGTTCATCCGACTCTCTTTACTGTGAACACACACACACACACACACACACACACATTACTGCATTATTACTCTTCACACCCTGCACTCACTTCCTCTCGAACATGTACATGCTGATAGGTGGGTTTGCCACTGCAGGTGATAAACCACTAGCAGGCTGCTCGACTCGACAGTGCCTACCAAAAGACCTTAAACGACCTTTAATGTTTTGTTTGGGGTCATGCTCAGGCTGTCCTAAATGTCCTAAATTCAGAGCATCAGTGGTGGCCTAGTGGGTAGAGCTTTGGGCTATCAACCGGAAGATTGGCGGTTCAAATCCAGGCTCTACTATGCAGCCACTGTTGGGCCCTTGAGCGAGGCCCTTAACCCTGTCTGCTCCAGGGGCGTGGTAGGATGGCTGACCCTGCGCTCTGACCCCAGCTTCCAAACAAGCTGGGATATGTGAAGAAAGAATTTCATTGTACTGAACACCTGTATATGTATACATGACAAATAAAGTATATCTTCTCTGTATATCTTAACTGCTAGCGCACTATATGTAGCCGTATGCATCTTGTCACCTACACTTTGACGAGTGCAATGCGGATCAGCTCTGTGTACAGAGAGACACACCCTGACAGCACGCTTTTCCCGTCTGTTCCCGTCTATTTTATTTCTTTTAATTGTTTTGATTAGGGGTGGGGCGACGCGTCGACGTAACCGATTATGAAAATACGTCGATTTGCAAAAATGTGCATCGACGCGTGGCAAAGATGGACACGGCCACTAAACAATGATGGATTTCTCTGGGGAAGCTGCGGCTAAAGAAACTCGCACACGGGCATCTAAAGTGTAGGAGTGTTTTTCACAAAGATACAACCATGTGGTGCTCTGTAAACTTCGCAAAGTGAAGACGGTTTATCGCAGCAGTACGACTTCCATGCACGAGCATTTAACGCACAAGCATCCCGGAGCGCTTTCTCAACGTCACGTCAGCAAAACATGCCGGTAAGTTTGTTTACATTTACTTCTTCAGTCTAGCGTTATATATTAGGGTTATTAACACATGTAGCTACGGTGCTAACGTTAGTAGTAGATTCTCTGTCTTCGTCGCACCATGTTAGTAAAATAAATTTAACAGTTAAAGTAATGTAGCACCGGGCGTTAGGTAAGATTGTTATTCTTCCGTTTTATATTTCTGTTTACTTTAATGTCGCGTTGGAGGAAGAGAATAGTTTAAACTAACATTACAGCCTGTAAATTGTTTTATTTATTTTCTGTGCACTTCATCGATGTAAAAATAAGTTTACCAGTGATTACCGTAACTACATATTACACCAGAATGAATTAATTCCCAGTTATAACCATTTAAGTTTGAGGTCTAGTGCCCCCTCCGGCACGCAGTCAGTACAGCCGGCATTTTTCACCCGCACGAGCCGAGTTCATACACCGAGAGACGCCGCGCACGGAGGGTCACACCCCCCCCCCCCCCCCGATGTCATTCCTCAGCCCTGTGCAGGCGCCGTCAGTCGACCAGCAGGGGCCGCAGTCGTACCGGTTATGAGGACCTACGCTCCGACTCTACCTCTAAGTCCGTGAACAACAACAAAACGTTGTTCATACTGCCGCCCAACCCGGTCGGAAAGGCGGAGCTGAGTTTCGATACGATGCATCTAGAAACCCCGACTCTGGTGAGCTAGCGTACTTTACCGCTGCGCCACCTGAGCGGCTGAGGTCTAGTTTTTAAGTAGAATATTCATTTACTTGAATTGTACAAGCTCTTTCTTTAATATTATGGGAGATTTAATGTTTGACATTATAATTAAGGTACCTGTTACTGCAGGCATTTTTTGCAGAATTCTGCCCTGAAGTGCTTATTGTGTTAAGAGAAGATTAGAGAAAGTATTGAAACATAAACACATAAACCCCTTTAAAATAAGCAGTAAATAAGTTTAGACTAATCGATTATTCGAAAAAATAACCGTTAGATTAATCGATAAGAAAATAATCGTTAGGTGCAGCCCTAGTTTTGATTCTCAGCCATTAGCTGCAGTGAAGCTTTTTTGTTTTAGTTTTTTTTGGCAAAAAGAAAAGGGAAGAAAATCTACAAAAATCTACAGACGTGTTTTAATGTACCTGGAGGCCATGAAGGGAGTCATGTCCAGCTCTAAAGGAAACGACACGTAGGTGGTGATCTTCCTCCGAAGCTTTGCCGAATGCTCGAACCGCTGAGACACAAAGAAGAGCGGAACACGAATATTTAATATAATATTTAAGATTCGGAATGATGAACGGTGTGAAGCAGGAGAGAAATGAACTCACTTTGAGGTGGAAACACGCCACGATCGGGAGCCTCTTCATCGTCAGCTGCTTGGTGGACTCCTGGTAACTATGGCAACCGCTGCATTTTATCTTGGCGCTGCTCCCGAGGTGCTCCGGGCGTGTAAATCTGCAGTGGGGAAAAAACACACACACACACACACACCGGTCGGTCACCTGCATCGCCTGAGCTGTGCGTTCAACCGGACGCTTCATTAGGACTATTTTATATCTGCATTATCTCCCAGTTTAGTCGTAGCCAGTTCCCCTTGCTCTGCTGGAGACCCTGATGGTGTACGAGGAGGGTATATCCTCCCGACACGCCCTCCCTCTGACACGACCCCTTCTTATTCGCCCGTACTTCGGTGGATCGGTGCGTGAGGTCGGTCTCGCTCAGGGAGAGTCACGCACTGATCTCCACTTCTGTACAGGCGCCTCGGGCTACTAACCAGGGTCCTTACACAGCCTCGAAGACCCCGCCCACTTTTTAGTCCCATCTCTTCCAACCCAGCAGACTAGCGGCTGATTTTGTCTGATGCACTGTCTGCACTGCCGATCGTGCCCACTAGGGGGCGCCCAGAACGAGCCACGAACGTAAAGTTTAACTTTATGCAAATTAGTAGTGAAGCGATGTGGCGATTAACCAATAGGAATCGAGCGTTGAGCAAAGCGGTGCAAGCTCTCCTACACAATGAAGCACTACACTCCGTTTTTGGTTTCTAGATAATTGTTCCTACTAGAGATGAAGAGAAACTCAACGTCACGCCGTCAAACTTCCATCACAAAGAACAAACACAGGTTAACCGTCAGTGATGGACTACCCAGGGATGAGATTTATATTCATAGACGAACAGATTGTCAGATGGTCAGATTGTTTTTTTCTAGACGATCTGTAGATACGAGCTGGTAAAGTATCGCCGCACCGAATTGCCGTTTACTTGGCATCGATGAAACCATGGCAACGTAAGATCAGCTCGAGTGTGAGTGTGAACGTAGCATACGGATGAACGTGTGTGTGTGTGTGTGTGAGGGTCACCTGCGTAAACAGTCGGTCAGCGTGGTGGCTCCGCTCGGGTGGCTCTCCCCGTTCACCATGCCCCCATCAGAGCCCGGACTGAGCGGCCAGAACGGCGTGGACGAACCGGGCAGGTCCAGACTGATGTCCCAAAAAGGGTCTATCGTCGTGGAAACACCACTGAAACGAACAGAAACATCACAGTCACGAAGGGTGCATGTAATAATTCAGCATCATATATTCTGGAATAACATCCATAACTGACTGTAGACTTAATAAATACAACAATCTGCCAGGATCTGCCATGAGGAATGAGATAAACCGCCTCAATCCAGGTCTGTGTAGCTTGTAATCCCTCCCACCTACATCTATATCATTGTAAACTGAAGTGCATTAATACTGTTATCTGTACATGTGCAATACTGCTACACTGCTTTATATACTTATAAATATAAATTTATACATATTTTTCTTTTTATATGTTTAGACCTTAATATTTAAAGACTTAATTGTGTATTTTTCACAGGGCATTTATTTATTAATTCATTTACTTATTTATTCATTTATTTATTTTTTTATTTGTTTATTTATTCCTTCATTTCTTTATTTGTTTATTAATTTATGTATTTACTTATTCATTCATTTATTTATTCATTTATTCATTCATTATTTATTTATTAATTCATTTATTTATTAATTTACTTATTTATTAATTAATTCATTAATTAATTTATTTATTCATTTCTTTATTTTATTAATTTATTTCTTTATGTATTTATTCATTCATTCATTCATTCAGTTATTTCTTTATTTATTCATTCATTATTTATTTATTTACTAATTTATTTATTCATTTATTTATTTACTAATTCATTTATTTATTTAGCAAATCATTTATTTACTTATTCATTTATTTATTTAGTAATTCATTTATTTATTCATTTATTTATTTACTAATTCATTTATTTATTTAGTAATTCATTCATTTATTCATTTATTTATTTACTAATTCATTTATTTATTTAGTAAATCATTTATTTATTTATTCATTTATTTATTCAGTAAATCATTTATTTATTTATTCATTTATTTATTTAGTAATTCATTTATTTATTCATTTATTTATTTACTAATTCATTTATTTATTTACTAATTCATTTATTTATTTATTTATTTATTTATTCATTTATTTATTTACTAATTCATTTATTTATTTATTTATTTATTTATTCATTTATTTATTTACTAATTCATTTATTTATTCAATTATTTATTTATTTATTTATTCATTTATTTATTTACTAATTCATTTATTTATTCATTTATTTATTTATTCAATCACTCACTAACTTTCTTAACCGCTTATCCAATCAGGGTCATGGGGTGGAGCCTATCCCAGTTTTTCAATGGGTGCAAGGCACACAGTAACACCCTGGACAGGGCGCCAGTCCATCGCAGGGCATCAATCATTTAGTCATTCATTCATTTAATCATTCATTAATGACGTTCCCAAAAAATGACCTGCAGCTGCAACTGCTAAACGAGCTTCTTCACAGAGTTTAATATCATGTTTATTATGTGTGATTAATTTAGATTCATGGCTGAATGTAGCAGTGGTATCTATTATAACACAACTAAGTGTTCAGAAAGTCGAGGGGTCTGAATACTTTACAGAATCATGAGCGCTAGTGCGTGATTATAAACGTATCTGAAGCGCTGAACTACAGGCGAACGTTACAGACCGGGTTGCCAGGCATTTCAAAAGTAGCCCGCTGAGAAAGCGGCGGCGTGAGATACCGGCGACTTCCTGAGGGTGCGGTCAGGTACTGAGTACTTTATTAGGTACACCTACCTGGCCTTCTGTTGCTCTGTGTCTACCTGTGCCGCTAACACGGCCGTGTGTCGCGCTGGTGTGAGTGCAGCAGGTGCAGCAGTGTTGTTGGGATATTTAAACGCCGGTTATACTCACTGGCAGACCTGACAGGTGACGTCGGACTGCAGGCCCCCGGTGAAGATTTGGTCGATGATGCAGTTGCAGTGGTTCGGGTTGTTGGCCTTCTTCCCGTTGTCGTCACCTTGTGGGGCGTCGGCGCGGCACCAAGGTACAAAAACAACAAAGAGAAATCAGGATATTGTATTTTCCTCCAATTTCTGTCCCAATTTAGTCATATCCAATTCCCCTATGGTATTTCCTCCCTATGGTATTTTCCCCGCCATGTGTCTACATGTACAAGATTAGCCGACTGGTTTGCTCGCAGGTTTGGCGTCATGTGACATACTGCACACATTAAAAATATTACCTAGCTGGCTATCATTTTAGCAAGCTAACTAGCTAACTAGTCGCCGCACTTCCCTGCATTAGCCTGAGGTCTCGTGGACTTCGTGAGGATTTCGGTTCCTGCGCGTCGTACCTTTGCAGTGGCGATGCAGCACGTCCAGCGCGGCGATGAGGAACTCGTGCGCGTCCTGCTGCTCGTAGCCGGCCAGGTGACGCGCGTGCGTCCACACCAGGTGCAGCAGCCGGAAGGGAATGTGGGGGGATCGATGCCCCGAGTAGAACTAAAACAAGAGCAGGAGAAGAAAAGTGAAGACGATGTTATTTACCCCCAGATTGTGCTTTCTGAATTTGGATATATCCAATTGTGAGTGCCGTGTGTATGGAGGATCACGCTAGGCCCACTGTATTCCTCCACCGCTCACAACCAGACAGTAGGAGTCGCTGTTGCATTGGAAAGGTGGTGATCCGTTATCCGGCCTTCACTCCAGCTAACGCTGACCACCTGACCAGGCCAGCGGCGCCGCTAAGACACGAATTAGCTCTCCGTAACGTTTATGTTTTTCCCTATGTCACCGTGTGGTCTGTAGTGCCATCCAGGATACGCTAGTGGCACAAAGGTACATAAAGGTGGACAAAATAATGGAAACCAACACTCAGAAACCAGGAGGAGAATAATAAGTACAATTTACCAACGTCCACAAACATCTTGGAGGTCTGGTGTTCCGGAGCACTCAGGTGTGTGTCTACATCGTAACAAGACCTCAGTCATGACCTCTGAGTTGATGCTCATTAATCTAATTCCACATTGGGTCAATAATATCTCAATAATATCTCACTTTTTATCTCAAGTTTTGAGACAGGGAAGTGGGTGGATTGGCGTCCTGTCCGGGGTGCGTCAGCCATTCCACCCAGTAATTCCAGGGGGAACCTGAAGCCACCGTTCCCCTGTATTTTAAACTGATTTATATTTCCAATTTCCAGTAAAACAGATCATCACTGACCAGAGTTGCTCAACTAGAACGGTTGAGGTGCTCTGGTGCAGTTGCACTGGGGCGATCTCTTTCTGTTTGGAAGGCATTTTTGGATGTACTTAAGAGGCCATAATTTTATTTTATTTATTTATTTATTTATTTTTTAATCTAATTCTTGTTCTTATCATTTTTTTTATTAATTTATATATTTTATTTATTTATCTATTTATTTTATTTATTTTTTTTAACCTTCTTTCCATATAATACATATTTCGAATTTATATACTAAATTGTTTCTTTTCTAAATGCATTATCTATGTATAGTGTGGATTTTTTTTGTTCATTGTTGATCTTAAAATCTTTAAAAAAATAATTTAAAAAAAACCAGATCATCAGTAAATCTCACTGGATTTCTGGCACACGCCTGTAAACCGTTCCAGGTGAGAGTGCGCTGGTGTCCGTCTGCTTGTGTCCCTTCTCAGTGTTTGTGTTTTTGTTCTGTTTGTTAGGTTGATTGTTTTGATTCCATATCTTAAAGTTCTTTATAAGAACTATTTTCACTGTTGTGAAGCTGTTTTATAATAATGTGAGGCTGCATTCACTGCTGCTGCATTTTGGTGTTGTGAACTGTTCACCGCTGCTACACTGCTCTACTTCTAGGCTGCGTTCACCATGTGGCACCATTCACCGCCGCTACTCTGCTACGTTACCATGTTTTTGTGTTTCTCGTCTGTCTTTATTGCTCAGCGTCCTTGAGCATTGAGCGTCCTACATAAATAAAAGGTGATTACGATGATGATGATGATGTTTGTTTACCTCCTGAAAGAGCTGGGACATCTCACACACCAGGCAGGAGTTGGCCTGCATCTCACACTTGTGTCTGTCGGACAGGAAGAAGTCCCTCAGCAGCGGGGTGTGGGTCAGAGCCTGGACGATGCAGTTCATGAAGCACGTGTTGCCCAGGTTTATCAGACCCCTCAGACCTGAGAGAGAGCGAGCGAGAGAGAGAGAGAGAGAGAGAGAGGGTAAACGACCGGGTGATAAGCGGCACCGCGGGAGTTTGGCATACGGCACGTTTCGGGCAGCCAGAAGGCCTGCCGCCGGTTCTGACGGGCCTCGTCCCAAATGCGCCTGCTCTTGCACATGCGAGAAAGCAACCTCTACATCAAGGGGTGTCTTCAGTGCCCCCTGCCAATTTAGTCATTTCTAATTCCCTAGTGCAAGCCCCCCGACCAGAGCAAAGTCTCAGGCAGTCGGCAGCCGGAACTCAGAGAGCCGCACCACGTACGACCCCGTGTGTTCTCAGGCTTTATTTCTGGGCTGGCACATGTTGGCCAGTTACTACTGGTGCCCATACCTGGTTCCTGATGGGAATCATCTCTGATATCAAGGAACTTCTAATGGTACGTGTTACTGTGGGCGAGGTGGGGGACGTACTGTTAGAAATTCACCACCGTATGTTGTCAACAAGCGGACGCTTATAAAGAAAGCATCACAGTGGCACGATGACTGCTATTTAATCAAACAAAGTGGCATCTTGGCACGGTGCGGCATCTCCTCACACTCGATGTTCTTCCAAGTATCCGGGCCTAAATCAGCGCTGAATTAGCCGGTTAGATCATCCGTGCATCTACTAATCCCTTATTTCCTCACTCACGTGGTCAAAAGTATGTGGACACTATATGGACCATGTGATGGTCGGACATCCCATCCATTTAAAACCATGGAAGTCCATTCCTAAAATTAGTTTCCACCAGATTTTGGGATGCGTCTTCTCTTCACGATGTTCATGCTGGAACCTTCGATAAGGAACGGGAACTAATGATCTGCTGTGGCGATACACCGATCAGCCATAACATCAAAACCACCTCCTTGTTTCTACACTCGCTGTCCATGTTATCAGCTCCACTTACCATATAGAAGCACTTTGTAGTTCTACAATTACTGACTGTAGTCCATCTGTTTCACCCTGTTCTTCAATGGGCAGGACCCCCACAGAGCAGGTATTATTTAGGTGGTGGATGATTCTCAGCACTGCAGTGACACTGACATGGTGGTGGTGTGTTAGTGTGTGTTGTGCTGGTATGAGTGGATCAGACACAGCAGTGCTGCTGGAGTTTTTAAACAACGTGTCCACTCACTGTCCACTCTATTAGACGCTCCTACCTAGTCGGTCCACCTTGTAGATGTAAAGTCAGAGACGATCGCTCATCTATTGCTGCTGTTTGAGTTGCTCATCTTCTAGACCTTCATCAGTGGTCACGGGACGCTGCCCACGGGGCGCTGTCGGCTGGATATTTTTAGGTTGGTGGACTATTCTCAGTCCAGCAGTGACAGTGAGGTGTTTAAAACCTCCACTCATACCAGCACAACACACACTAACACACCACCACCATGTCAGTGTCACTGCAGTGCTGAGAATCATCCACTACCTGAATAATACCTGCTCTGTGGGGGTCCTGCCCATTGAAGAACAGGGTGAAACAGATGGACTACAGTCAGTAATTGTAGAACTACAAAGTGCTTCTATATGGTAAGTGGAGCTGATAGAATGGACAGTGAGTGTGGTGTCTGGTCTTCAGTGCGATCTGCAGTCTCCTCACATCCGCCCCGAGCTCAGCCTCATTTAGAGAGATGAAAGCGCACTGAGCCCCTCAGATCCCCACAGCAAGCGCCGCCGGTGCTGCAGAGCACTCGCGCAGAGCGAGACGCCGGACCGGACGTACGCGGAGCGACGGCGGCCGCTCAGATCCCCGGACGCAAAACGCTCACCTATGGTGCAGTTGGCGGTGATCTTCCGTCGCTTGGGGTTGTGTCGGAGCAGCTCCAGTTCTCGCTTGGTAGGTTCCCACGTGGAATATTTCTCCCCGATACCTGAAATCCAGTGGCGCAGTCAGACATCAGGCATGAACCGCTAAATCTGTACCCCCCCCCCCCCCCCCCTCCAAACACACACGGATACGCCAGAACATTAGGACCACCCTAAAAAATTGGGCAACAGTTGTGTTGGGTTGATGCTGGTTACATACACGTGTTTGGAAGAGTCTCCAAAAAAAATACAAGGTACCTACAGGCGGTGGTCCAAGGAGGGACAAGGCGCCAACCGCCGACAGGATACTGGGCGGCCAAGGCTCATCAGGGATCAAGACTTGACATGGGAGCAGTGGAAGAAGTGTGGACGGCCGGGCCTGGTACCAAATACCACAGGAACCCTTCAGGTCTGAGCTGTTTTGGTCAGGTGGTCCTAATGTTTTGGCTCATCGGTACACACTTTATTTCTGCATTTCTCCTCTTTTCCTCCCAATTTAGTCGTATCCAATTCCCCAGTTTTCACCAGGAGGGTCGAACCTGGACACAAGCAGTCGCCAACTCCTTCCTTTTACTAGCTAGAGACGGGTTCACACAGGGAGCAGAATGGCGTACGTCTCTCTTATTCATCATCTCAGCCAGCAGAGGCCGCTATTAAGCAGTAGCGAGGAGCCCTGTCAACCATCCCATCCCAACACACAGCCAATCTAGTCATATCCAATTCCCCAGTTCTCCCCAGAAGGGTCGAACCTCGACGGTCGCCATCTCCTTCCTTATACTAGGCATAGATGGGTTCACACAGAGAGCAGTATAGCGTACGGCTCTCTTATTCATCATCTCAGCCAGCAGAGGCCGCTATTGCACGATAGTGAGGAACCCGGTTGACCACCCCCTCCCAACACACAGCCAATCTAATCTGTTTATGCACCCAGACCCAGATTGCCAGCGCATTAGGCCACTGCACAAACCAAAATCTGACGTACCCCTTTCGGAAACGCCGTTACCTTGTAGTTTCCAGGCTTTCCTTTGTTCTTCTTTGGCGATCTGTTCCATGTCTTTATCGTAAATGTAGTCTTGGCACACGAAGCAGTAAATACCGCCGTACAGAAGATCTATAGCTGAGAAACAGAGAGGACAGAAAGGTTAGAAAAGCACAACATTCATTCCTTTTTTACTATTTTCCCACCCGGCAAACTAGCGGCTGATTTTGTCTCCTGCACCGTCTGCACTGCCGATTGTGCTCGCTAGGGGGCGCCCAGCTTACCGATTCGACCTCGGGGAGTGTTGGGTCCCGTAAGGGGGTCAGAAAGGATCCGCTACTGGACGTGATCTCCAGGAATAAATGCTAGTTTGACGTTAATATACGTTTTTATTCGCTTTAGCTGTCGGTTCTTCGCGTGGTCGGACTGGAGGGGGCCGGAAGCGCCACGTTCAGAGTCACGTATATCGCTGCTCCTCCAACCCAATCCATCTAATCAATCCCTGCTGTGATGGAAGATGCATTTTTGTTCCCATGGCAACCTGCTGAAGGTCTGGTTTGTTCCGCTGTGCCGTGATTTATCGAGCGCTTTTGTTCTGTAATGAAAACAAAACGTATCAGTTGAAGCTTTTAACTGGAACCTTCTTGTTACAGAAATTACATTCATTTACACAATGAGGAGGAAAGTAAAGACACGAAGTAAAACGGCTAAATACACTCGCTAATCTGTTGTTGTGTTTATCTGAACTTACAGATTATTTCTTTGCTACATTTACAATATATGTTTAGTGTAGATTATATTGACTCCTGACTCGACTCGGACTCGTATTGTGTGACTTATCGCCTTAAAACAGACAGGAGGTTTGCAGGTAATGAACAAAATCTGACATCTGTAAGGAGGGTCTGAATCTAGTCGTATCTGATTCCCCTTTACTGCTGGAGAGCTCCACTCCGGACCGAGGAGGGTCATGACTAACACACGCCCCCTCCGACACGTGTGCAGCACCGGCCGCTTCTTTTCACCTGGAGATCCGTATCGTGCATGGAGAGTCACGCACTGATCTCCGTTATCCCCCGTCTCTGTGCTGTGTAGCACCATCTGTAAGCCAGCAGAGGGCGCAACTCCAACCCTCAGACTAGCCAATCATTGGCCCAGGTCTGCAGCAGTAGAGGGGAATTGGATACGTCTAGACTGGGAGTTTCTCCTCACTGCGGGTGCAACAGCGACTCCTGCTGTCCGGTCGAGGAACTGACAAGTAGCAGAGGAACACATAAGGCACAGCCGGGTGAATCTCAGTGTGAGAATCCACTGCCGGATGGCCGGTGTGTCCGGGAGTGCGGGTGCCAGTGCACAAGCGACAGAGGAATGGCGAGAAGGGATTTATGAATCCTCGCTGCTGAAGGAAGAGGAGCACGTGGTGAAGCAGCGATGTAGAGGTGAAGATCTCACCCCCCACACACACACCAGAATAACCCGACATCATAGCAGGCCTTCAGGTATCCATGGAAACCGGAGTAAGAACGCACCACGGGCACAGGCGCGACGGGCGCGAGCGAGTCGAGAGGCTGGAAAACACGAACGCATCGCGACCTAGAAATCACCGCCGGCCTCCGCCCGGATCCTTATTCCGGCGCCTTGATTACGATTGTTTAATCACCCCGGCGCGCGTCCGTGGAGACGAATCCTCACGCGTCCCTCCTCGTTCACCGCTAACCCAATTAACCGCTAAAGCGCGCTCCGGAGAGGGGCCTGTTATTCAGAACCGCAGCGATGTGGAACAGTGGACTCTAAAGTATTCAGACCCTTGACAGACCCCGCTCTTAATCAGCCACCTCTCATCCAGCAGGGGTCACAATTGCAACCACAACACAGAACCCTGCCGAACTCCCTCCCTCCCTCCCTCAGGCACGGCCAAACGTACCCGCTAGATGCCCAACTCAAAACACAATTCAAAGGTGGTGGTAGCTCAGTGGTTAAGGTACCAGATTAGTAATCAGAAGGTTGCCGGTTCAAGCCCCACCACAGCCAGGTTTGGCGCAGTTGGGTCCCTGAGCGAGGCCCCTATCTCCTCATATTGTATTTAATCATTATTGTGAGTCGCTTCTTGCAGCCGACCACGCCTCGTCTGTTATTCAGAACCGCAGCGATGTGGAACAGCGGATTCAAAACTATTCAGACCCTTGACAGACCCCGCTCCGAATCAGCCACCACAACGCAGAACCCTGTCGACCTCCCTCCCTCCCTCGGGCACGACCAAACGCACCTGCTGGATCCTCAGCTTAAAGCTCACATTCAAACTTGAGGTACTAGACTAACAATCAGAAGGTTGCCGGTTCAAGCCCCACCACAGCCAAGTTGCCACAGTTGGGTCCCTGAGCGAGGCCCTTATCTCCTCATATTGTATTCGATCGTTATTGTGAGTCGCTTCTTGCAGCCGACCACGCCTCACCTGTTATTCAGAACCGCAGCAATGTGGAACAGCGGATTCAAAACCAAAAAATGGTGCAAACTGGCTACTGATGAATGAAAACGTTCTAGATTCGCGGTGCTCTAGGCGGGATGAGGCGTAGCTATGGTAACAAACCACAAATTAAAGATACAGTGGCCACATTTCATGTCGATCACGCTGAGCTGTTTGAATGAAGCACGATCGATGTGCTGGGCACCCCTGGGTTAAGGTATTAGACTAGTAATCAGAAGGTTGCCAGTTTAAGCCCTACGAGCGAGGCCCTTAACTCTTTGGATCCTATTCGATCATTATAGTAAGTCGCGTCTGCTAAACTTAAAACCATCCATCGTTAAGGACGATTCTTTCCTCGGAACGTGCTCTGAAGGATCAGGAGGGTACGAAGGCTTTCGGAGCAAGGACATACCGGTGTATCCACCGCGGAAAAGCGCGTATCGGGGCCATAAATACGTCTAATAAATTTGCAAGCGAAGCTTGGAACAAGCGATGAGCTTTTGGGTCTCGAACCAAATTACCAGCGATGGAACACGACTGGGAACGGCTTACGTTTCACAAATACCTATAGGGAGGATTGATTTGGGAATCAAATGAAGGAATCAACTAACTAAATGATTCTTCTGAACTATGGGCCATTGGTCTTTCTGTAGCCTCGTAGCAGCCTCCACTCTTTTGGACTGTGCCTCACAATCAGAGTCCCTGATCTCGCAAATGAACGGGCCCCTCCATCCACACCGCCACAAATTTAATGCATTTAATTGTTTATACACATCAGGAGGGCGTGTCCACGGTCTTTTGGAATTGCCCTCGATATCTCAGCAGCACAGGCTGAACAGAAATTAGTCCTCAGCACTCTACAATTACCCTCTTATCCTCCGCTTTATGTGGAAGGTTTGTGTGGAGAGGAGCCCGGCCCTCCTCGTTAAAGCTGAGGAGATAATTAAAGGCTTTCGATCCTCTGGGGGTTCGAGAGGAAACGAGAACGCTCCATCCATGGTTAAGCTCCTCAGATCAGCCAGGTTCCTCTCTGGAAGTGCTGAAGAACCGCTCGCTGTGACCTGAGGATTTTTTAGAACGTTTACTTCCAGCCTCAAAAAAAAATGCAGACCCCTTTACTATGACTCTCCGGCTCTCTCTTCAGTCGGCAACCGGAATCGATTGGACGTAGTTTGGGAAGGCGCCACAATTTCCACGCCACTATCAGGATTCAGAGAAACCGTCTGAGGAGCTTCACGATCGAACTGTGACAAGGCGAAAATCGAGACGAGGGTTTCAAGTGTTCCCAACACTCCCAAAACCTTCCTCAAAGTCACACTGGACATCCATGCATAAAGGATTTAATCAGGAAAGTATTAAAGAACCCAAACGTCCTACTAAAAGAGCTCCAGGAGGCGAACCTTCATGGCAGGGTGGCAGGACGGAAGACACTTTTTGGACGCCTGACCATGAGCTTGCTGGGCATCTTGCTTTAAAAACAAACTCACCCTCTGTGTGATTTTTTTTACTTAGAACAACAGCCACTAAGACTTTGAATGTGTATGGGAATTTGTGCCCGTTCAGTCAAAAGATGGCAGCATATTTTTGGCTGGGCGCTGATTGATCGGTTGACACTCCGGTTCATTCAATTACATTGGCGGCATTTAGCGGACGCTTTTATCCAAAGCGACTTACAATTTTGACTGTTGAGGGAAGTGTTGGTCAAGGGCCCAACAGTGGCAACCTGGTGGTGGTGGGGGCTTGAACCGGCAACCTACTGATTACTAGTCCAGTACCTTAACCACTTAGCTACCAGTTCATCCCAGATCTGTTAAGGTCAGGGCTCTGTGCAGGACACTGGAGTATCTTGAAACCAAGCACAGGGGTGCAGTCATGCTAGAACAAGAAAGGGCCTTCCCTAAACTGTTGCTGCAAAG
The DNA here is from genome assembly GCF_030014385.1 of Trichomycterus rosablanca. Classification (NCBI taxonomy): domain Eukaryota; kingdom Metazoa; phylum Chordata; class Actinopteri; order Siluriformes; family Trichomycteridae; genus Trichomycterus; species Trichomycterus rosablanca. Next base: position 39,420,352 of record NC_085997.1, read on the forward strand.
TCAGAAGCATGTCATTTTCTTTATATGACCGATTTATTACACCTGCTAGTTAGTGACTGTTGTGGCTGAAACATTTGAAACGTGTTTGAATTTTCATACCCAACGTGCCAAATTGAGCTGTCCAGGCACATTCAAAAAATGAAACTTGTACACCAACACCCCCTTGTGGAGGCTTTACTTTATATCATGTAAACCACAGTGGGACCAGATCGCCACGATCGCAAGTGAAGACTGGAACAAGCATTGGGCTTTAGGGTTACCGGAAATGGAACACGACTGGTTTCGTTTCACAAATACGTCCAGCCGCCGTTCCTCTCCTCAAGTCCCTATAGGAAGGATTCGGGAATCAAATGAAGGAATCGCCGAACTAAATGATTCGTTTCGTGTCATGGACAAACTGTGGAAGAACCCTAGCTTACGCCATATATGTCAATTTTTCATACGCCAACAGGGTCCCTACTCGAGGACCAATGGCTGGTCTCCACTGTGGGCTCGTTCCTGAGTGAGGAGGTTCGTGCACACTTACCTAAATTGTGTCGTTTGGTTTTGGCGTGCTCATGGATGTGTTTCTTGGTGAAGCAGCCGAAGAAGACGCAGTGGAGACACGAGTGGAGCCGGTTTAGATGCGCCCCGCACATGTGACATATACATGACTTCGCCTGGGAGACAGAAAGAGAGAGAGGGGTCAACACAGGCGGACGGGCGGAGGGTTTCTCAAGGGCGTGGTCAGAATCTGAAGTCAAATCAAGCTCTTCGGTGGCATATTAGGACCCAGTTTAGTCGTAGCCGGCTCCTCTTCCTCTGCTGGAGACCCCGATGGTGTACGTGGAAGGTACAGTATATTCTCCTGACACGCCCTCCCACGACCCCTTCTTATTCGCCCGTACTTCACGGAGAGTCGCGCGCCGATCTCCACGTTCCTCCACCTCTGTACAGGCGTCCCGGGCTACTAACCAGGGTCCTTACACAGCATCCCAGACCCCAGCTACTTTTTAGTCCTGTCTTTTCCCACATCCAGACTAGTGGATGATTGTGCCCGCTAGGGGCGCCCAGCAGAGCTCAGATTCGGGCGTGTCCAATGCACCATCAAGAATATAATATGTAATTCTTGACCTCTCAAAGCCTGCTGTTAGGTAGCGAGTTCCAGTCCACCCGCCGGGTGCTTAGCATGTACAGTTATTAGCGGTATAACGTCTGTCGTCGTGAGTTTGAGGTCCGAGCTTCGATTCCCAGTTCTTCCTCTGGCTAGGTGGTCAGTTGTCACGTTGCCAGTTATTCCACAGTTATCCCGCCTTTAGAAATTGACTTTACGTTTGATTTAGTTCTCGTTGGGGAAGAGGTGGGTTCTGAAGCACGGTTTCTCTTTTTTCTATCGGTTGTTACGGGTCACGGCACATCGTTCGGATTCTGGCGCAGTCCAACGTACAAATCTGCAGACCCATCACGCCAACCTGCCGGTCTGGATCAAATCTTTTTACGTTACATAATATATTGTGGGGGGTTTTTATGTTACAACTAGATGATCTATTGATCCGTACATCCAGCGACACCGGAAGGTTCGGCTAAAGAGGGCGAAACAGATCGGTGCCCAGATTAAGGGCCGTACATACGCCAATATTTAAGGAGAGGAATCAGTGCCAGACTGAAATGCAACACACACACACACACTCGCCGCTTTTCCACAGTCACATGCAGTAAACGTGCTAAAAGATCCGTCGTGCTGATGTAACGTCTCTCGAGCCCTTAACAGTAAAATTATCTAAATAATAATTAAATAATTTAAAGGAACGAGATGCTGAATCGTGTCAGAATTTAATACAAATCAGATCGACTCCCAGCGTCACTACATTTCACCGTGTGCTGCTTCCACTGAGCCCAAACAAAACCCTGAACATTCAGTGGATTTCAGAACAAGCGGTGCTGTATTAGTGCCACAATTAACACTAATCACCGTCCAATCACAATCCTCGACTGGAGTTAGGGCGTGGCTGAGGGGCGTGACTCAATCCATCCAGACCAGATATATCTGGGTGTGGCTCCTCCATCACGAATATACAGAAACACAACCGGTAACACCAGTTCCGTTTAGGTTCCCAGTTCGAAACCCTCCACGCTCACACCCACGCCGCAATGTGGCCGGCACGGTGGGCGGAACTCGTCATAAAGTCAGAGATAACCAAGCCCCGCCCGTTTAGAGGGACGATACGATTGGTCGGTTTTACTGTCATTTGATATCCGTCTCTGACCGAACTGTATCGCCGGAGCTGGACCACCGATCACAGACAGCAGGGGGCGACAAAGGGGCGTCTTTAATTTAACCCTGTACATTCCAACATAGATTGAATAGGCAGGTATGAAGGGTTTACTCGCAAATCTGATCACTTATTATGTTATTATGTTTATTATATTGTTTTTAATAATATAATAGAATCTCTGAGGATGTAGAGCAGAGGTCCCACCACCACGCGGGCCGCGGACCGGTACCGTACGTGGGTCATTTATTACCGGGCCGCACAGAAAGAATAAATAATTAGAGGCGCTACAAGAGAAACAAAATTTCCAACACACTTCGGGTGTTATTGTCACCAATCACCACTAGGTGGGAGCAGCGTCTCATTGCAGCTCAGGATTCACACTGATCTTCTATTCTATAGTTATTCTATATTAAATCCCCCCACCTCCGCCGGTCTGTGAATTTATATCTTATATGAAACCGGTCCGGGCTTTGACGGTTCCCCTCAAGACTCATGAGGTCTCAAGGTATTCTGGGAAATGTAGTCATTAAGACACCTTATCTTCTAAAGAGTGAGGGGAGTGTTCAGGCCTTTTTGTCAGAACTTCCTTCAGTGCTAATCCGAAACGTCCTCACTACCTCCGTGGAGCCGCTCGGGCCGCCTCGGGTCTTTATCCCTAAATATTTCAGTGAAAGCTCCGTCCTGTAAGAGACGTCCCGGCCCGACCCGGTCTGGATCTCCTGACGACAGCTTCTCTGTCCGTGTACGACTATTAAAAAAATCAGGCAGCTGAAATATGGATGAATTATTGATGGCAGGCGGAGGGATCGTATAACATGACGCGCAGCGGAGATACCGGAGCACGACACGCCCGTAACCGCTGATCGACCATCAGAAGAGCGTTTGTGTGATCGTTTAATAACTGTGTGTGTTTAGGAGTGATTACAACAGTAATAATTACGGCCTGGGTGCTAAATAAATACATTTGTGAATGATTAAACATGTCATGTTTAGTCGTAGCCAGTTCCTCTTGCTGGAGACCCCGATGGTGTACGAGGAGGGTATATTCTCCTGACACGCCCTCCCTCTGACACACCTCCGACCCCTTCTTATTCGCCCGTACTTCGGTGGATCGACGCGCACACGTACAGGCGCCTCGGGCTACTAACCAGGGTCCTTACACAGCCTCCAAGACCCCGCCCACTTTTCGATTTTGTCTGCTGCACCGTCTGCACTGCCAACCGTGTCCACTAGGGGGCATCCAGACCATCTGATGTTCTTCTTTTTGGGACCTGAAGTTCCTCCTTCTTGGGGTCTGATCTCCTTTTTAGGGTCTGATCTCCTAGGGTCTTCTACTCCTTTTTGGGGTCTGATCTCCTTTTTAGGGTCTGATCTCCTTTTTGGGGTCTGATGTTCTCCTTCTTGGGGTCTGATGTCCTTTTTAGGGTCTGATCTCCTTTTTGGGGTCTGATGTTCTCCTTCTTGGGGTCTGATCTCCTTTTTGGGGTCTGATGTTCTCCTTTTTGGGGTTTGATGTTCTCCTTTTTGAGGTCTGATGTTCTTTTTGGGGTCTGATCTCCTTTTTGGGGTCTGATGTTCCTCCTTCTTGGGGTCTGATCTCCTTTTTGGGGTCTGATCTCCTTTTTGGGGTCTGATGTTCTTCTTGGGGTCTGATGTTCTCCTTCTTGGGGTCTGATGTTCCTCCTCTTTGGGTCTGATCTCCTTTTTGGGGTCTGATGTTCTTCTTGGGGTCTGATCTCCTTTTTGGGGTCTGATGTTCTCCTTTTTGGGGTCTGATGTTCTCCTTTCTGGGGTCTGATGTCCTCCTTTTTGGGGTCTTATGTTCTCCTTTTTGAGGTCTGATGTTCTCCTCTTTGGGGTCTGATCTCTTTTTTGGGGTCTGATGTTCTCCTTCTTGGGGTCTGATCTTTTTGGGGTCTGATGTTCTCCTTTTTGAGGTCTGATGTTCTCCTTTTTGAGGTATGATGTTCTCCTTTTTGAGGTATGATCTCCTTTTTGAGGTCTGATGTTCTCCTTTTTGAGGTCTGATGTTCTCCTTTTTGGGGTCTGATGTTCTCCTTCTTGGGGTCTGATCTCCTTTTTGGGGTCTGATGTTCTCCTTTTTGAGGTCTGATGTTCTCCTTTTTGAGGTCTGATGTTCTCCTTCTTGGGGTCTGATCTCCTTTTCGGGGTCTGATGTTCTCCTTTTTGGGGTCTGATGTTCCTTTTCTTTGGGGTCTGATGTTCCTTTTCTTTGGGGTCTGATGTTCCTTTTCTTTGGGGTCTGATGTTCCTTTTCTTTGGGGTCTGATGTTCCTTTTCTTTGGGGTCTGATGTCCTCCTTTTTGGGGTCTGATGTTCTCCTTTTTGAGGTCTGATGTTCTCCTTTTTGAGGTCTGATGTTCCTCCTCTTTGAGGTCTGCTGTTCCTCCTCTTTGGGGTCTGATCTCATTTTTGGGACCTGATGTTCCTCCTTTTTGGGACCTGATGTTCTCCTTTTTGGGGTCTGATGTTCCTCCTTTTTGGGACCTGATGTTCCTCCTCTTTGGGACCTGATGTTCCTCCTTTTTGAGGTCTGCTGTTCCTCCTCTTTGGGGTCTGATCTCATTTTTGGGACCTGATGTTCCTCCTTTTTGGGACCTGATGTTCCTCCTCTTTGGGACCTGATGTTCCTCCTCTTTGAGGTCTGCTGTTCCTCCTCTTTGGGGTCTGATCTCATTTTTGGGACCTGATGTTCCTCCTTTTTGGGACCTGATGTTCTCCTTTTTGGGGTCTGATGTTCCTCCTTTTTGGGACCTGATGTTCCTCCTTTTTGGGACCTTTTGGGACAGCCGGTACTGTGGGTGCCGCACAGCTCCAGGGTTCTGATGAATTCGAACCCTGGCTGTACTGACTGTCTGTAAATGCAGCACTTGGGCAGTCGGGTGGCACAGCAGTGTATTATGCTAGCCCAGTGGCGTCTACATTGGCGTCTACATTATCCACCAATCAATCAGATCAAAGGTTTATTGACGCAGCTAACGGATCATAAATGCTTTTACGACCCCAAATTCGGTGCTCATGAGCTCGTTAGCGCTGCCTTTAGAGACGCCCGACCCGTTTGCTCCCGCGGCTTCAGCCCCCGCCCGCCACGCTCCGTCCATTTACCTTGATGCTGGTTACCATGGCAATGAGGTGTTGAACATCCAGGTCCGTCATAAAAGCCTGAACCTTAACGCTGCACTGTCGAGCCTCGATTCCACGTTTACCAACTACCGACCTGCCCGGCTAACAAAGCCTCGCTCTGCTCTCAAACCTAATGCACCCTTGATCCCAAAAAGCACCCCCCCCCCCCCCCTTGAAGTGAGTTGATTTATTTTTTGTGGGAAGGGGGGGGGGGGGGGGGGGTGTTCCTTTCCCTCTTCCATGGACCATTTTGCACATCATGGCACAAGGTGTGGCATTAATGTCGAACGTTTCAGCAACACAACGATGGTTACTACGTCCTCCAGCTCCGTACCCAACGTGCCTCCTCAGACGTGTGCCGCTGTGAACCGCTTCTTTTCCCCTGACAGAGACAGGTTTGAATAGAGAGTGGAGGGAGTCACGCACTGCTCTCCCTTATTCAGCATCTCTGTGCAGCGCCTCGAGCAGCCAGCAGAGGCCGCCATCGCAGCAGGGATGAGGAATTCCTTCCACCCACACAGACGTGGTGGTGCGCCACCCGAGCACCCACTGGTCATTATTCGATGGACACATGTCAAGAGCACAGTGAGATATAACCGATGAAACTCAAAGCGAGCGTATCGTGACGGAAAACAGCATCTGAAAAACACAGAGCGTCTTGATTGCATTCCTCAAGCTGGTCACGTTGTAGACACGCTGAAAACACTTTGCCGTCTATTTAATTGAGCAGTAAATATTTCGTTAGACGTTTAATCACGCTACACCGACAGCCTAAACGTTAGGACGGCCGCTGAGGCATGGACTCCACAAGACCTCTGAAAGTGTCCTGTGGTCTTTGGACCCTAAACGCTACCAGCGAGTCTGAACGTTGCGAAGTTCACTGCAAACATAGCCACAATAGCCCCTTTATGGGGTCTGATGTTCCTCCTCTTTGGGGTCTGATGTTCCTCCTCTTTGGGGTCTGATGTTCCTCCTCTTTGGGGTCTGATGTTCCTCCTCTTTGGGATCTGATATTCCTTTTCTTTTTTGGGGTCTGATGTCCTCCTATTTGGGGTCTGATGTTCCTCCTCTTTGGGGTCTGATATTCCTTTTCTTTTTTGGGATCTGATGTCCTCCTTTTTGGGACCTGATGTTCCTCCTTTTTGGGGGTCTTATATTCCTCCTTTTTGGGGTCTGATGTTCCTCCTCTTTGGGGTCTGATGCTCCTCCCTTTTGGGGTCTGTTGTTCTCCTTTTCTGGGGTCTGATGTTCCTCTATTTTGGGGTCTGATGTTCCTCCTTTTTGGGGTCTGATGCTCCTCCCTTTTGGGGTCTGTTGTTCTCCTTTTCTGGGGTCTGATGTTCCTCCTCTTTGGGGTCTGATGCTCCTCCCTTTTGGAGTCTGTTGTTCTCCTTTTCTGGGGTCTGATGTTCCTCTATTTTGGGGTCTGATGTTCCTCCTTTTTGGGGTCTGATGCTCCTCCCTTTTGGGGTCTGATGTTCCTCCTCTTTTTGGGGGTCTTATGTTCCTCCTCTTTGGGGTCTGATGCTCCTCCCTTTTGGGGTCTGTTCTCCTTTTCTGGGGTCTGATGTTCCTCCTCTTTGGGGTCTGATGTTCCTCCTCTTTTTGGGGGTCTTATGTTCCTCCTCTTTGGGGTCTGATGCTGCTCCCTTTTGGGGTCTGTTCTCCTTTTCTGGGGTCTGATGTTCCTCCTCTTTGGGGTCTGATGCTCCTCCCTTTTGGGGTCTGTTGTTCTCCTTTTCTGGGGTCTGATGTTCCTCTATTTTGGGGTCTGATGTTCCTCCTTTTTGGGGTCTGATGTTCCTCCTTTTTGGGGTCTGATGTTTCTGCTCTTTGGGGTCTGATGCTTCTGCTCTTTGGGGTCTGATGTCCCTCCTCTTTGGGGTCTGATGCTTCTCCCTTTTGGGGTCTGTTGTTCTCCTTTTTGGGGTCTGATGTTCCTGCTCTTTGGGGTCTGATGTTCCTCCTCTTTTTGGGGGTCTTATGTTCCTCCCTTTTGGGGTCTGATGTTCCTCCTTTTTGGGGGTTATAGAAGTGGCCACCCTTGCTGCAGATCCTCACCTAGTGTTGGGAGAACCTCATAAAGCCAACGAATGAATACAAGTCAAACATACAGATGAACTTTGTGGGTAGACAATTACTGACTGTAGCTCATATGTTGCTCTGGTACATTTTGGCACCCTCACTGCTCCACTTTACCCACGATGACCAGATGACGTTTGAGGTGGTGGTCCATTCTCAACCCTGAGATGACGGTCTGGTATGAGTGCAGTCGTAGCCTAATGGGTAAGGTACGGGACTAGCAATCAAAAGGTCGCTGGTTCAAGCCCCACCACTGCCATGTTGCCGCTGTTGGGCCCTTGAGCAAGGCCCTTAACTCTTAATTGCTTATACAGTATGCTGTGAAAATACTTTAAGTTGCTTTGGAAAAAAGCGTCTGCTAAAGGCCAAAAATGTAAATGAGTGTAGCAGGTGCAGCAGTGTTGATGGGGTTTTTAAATACAGGTGTACAGTGAGAGACCAGAGCTGTGATGATCTTCCTCTAGTGTTTACCAGGGAACACTGGTGGCTTTATATTTACGCCCACAGCACCAAGGTAACCGAGGTGTTTAAAAATCCCAACAACACTGCTGCACCTGCACCCATCATTATCATTTACATTTTCGGCATTTAGGAGACGCTTTTATCCACAGTGACTTACAGTGCCCTGACAGTATACTGTCTAAGCAATTGAGGGTTAAGCCATTGCTCAAGGGCCCAACAGTGGCAACCTGGCAGTGGTGGGGGTTGAACCAGCAACCTTCTGATTACTAGTCCAGTACCTTAACCGTTAGGCAACAACTGCCCTATCAGGTTAGTTTACCATCATGAAGGTGCAGAGGTGGGTCACCACCCAAATAACACCTGAGCCGTGGTGCTCCTGTGAGAAAGAGTGCAGAGCAACTGGTGCAACTACAGTCAGTGATTGTATATCCACCAAGTTCATCAGTATGGAAGGTGCAGTATGTGATAATCAATGAGCAAAGGGTGCAATTACAAATAAACAAGTAAAAAAAAATAAGGTGCAACCGATCCAACACGCAAGGTCAGAGAGAGAGAGAGAGAGAGGATGGCATGAGAATGCATTAGAAGCCAGACACCAACATTCGCAGCTCACATGGCGAATTCTGCAGATACAGGCAGCCCATGCAGGCCGGCTGGGATTCGAGCCTGCTGCTACACGGGTGCATCACCCAACAGCAGCAGCAGCATCATCCGACTGGTACTGGTGCCCAGTATTCGAGCAGACTGGTGTGGTATTCTTTACCTTGCGTTTCCTGGTTTCGGCCGAGCCGCTCCACACAAAGCACTGGTAAATAACGCGCAGGTTCTGCTTCCAGTTTTCCACCTTGAAGCCGTTCACGTGGGAGCAGCCGGCCGGACTCATGACAGTCAAATCACATCCGAAACGCGGTGTCTAATCTGCTATCTTAACCGAGCCGAGCCGAACCGAGCCGAGCAGAGCCGAGTCGAGCCGAACAGAGCCGAGTCGAGCCGAACAGATCCGAGCCGAACAGATCCGAACCGAGCCGAGTCGAGCCGAACAGTTCCGAGCAGATCCGAGCCGAACTGCTTGTTATCCACCAACCGTTCCGTTTTGGCGAGCTATGTAGGCAGCCACGGTACCCGAGATGCGTGCCCTCCACATGCGGCACTCTTCTTTTATTCTGAGAGATCTGCGAGCCTTTATTCCACAAACAGCTCCCGCATTCGTGCGCCCAAAGCCGCAGCCTGATCTGAATCCACGGGCCACTTTAATGTTGTCTTTTTCCCCCCCCAGAGTCGGATGTTTTAATGGACGGCAATGGAATTCAAGTGAACACCGTGGGCGACGCGAACCTCAAGGCGCCGCTATCTGATTGGCTCGCGGTCCATCCCAGGCTTTTCCTATTGGTCCTTGTAGGTGCCAGTTTTCCTCTAGGTGCCGCCTCTTTTTGGAAAATGCGCGATCTGATTGGCTAATCCGACCGCCAGTCATTGTTGAGGCGATCGTTAGCGTTAGCGGAAGGTTTGTTGCTTCGGTTTGTGTGGAATCTGACGCGAAAATTAAAGCGAAAATTAAAACCCAAATTAGAAGATAATTTAATTCAAATGACAAAACCAGTCAGATTTCCATTCATAAATAATACAATCGGGGTTTATTTTTATTCTTGACTTCGTGAGCTCATCGACGTCATTTCCGACTCCGTTCCCAACGCTCCGCTGCCCTGACCAGTCTGCCCTGGCACCTATTGTGGCACCACTTTACCTCAATAATTCACTTGAATAAACGTTTAATCACTTTCATCATCCTTAGTTCATGTTCAAGAATCAGCGCATCATTATCAAGGTTCCAGGGTGCATGGCATCACAATCTAAATACACCTACTAGCATTTAAAGTGGAAACCAGGGCATCTGGATCATATATGCAGGGGAACATGCCAAACTCCTTACACTGTAACCTAAAGTTGAAGTAAAAACTTAAGGTAGACTTGCAGTGTGTGTGTCATGGCATAGTTCTTCACTGGTGATTATGTACCTGGTGAATAGAGCTGGTTTTTCTGTGCCTAAATAAATAGGACGAGTTCGGCAGCACTTGTTGAAGAGTACGGTGCTGTAGAAACAGTGTTTGTGCTGCTACAACACAATACAAGCCATACAAGGCAAACAGGCCCCTGTCCCACCTTTTTTTTAAAGGTAAAACATACAAGCCCACTATGGGTCGCTTTCAACAGATGATAAGGTGACAATATACAGAAGAACAAATCAGTACAGTCAGTAATTGTATACTTAGTTAAAAAAAAGCAGGAAAAAGCTGTTAAGGTCTAAAAACACACACAGACTCGAACTGATTTAGCGGCTGTTTGGAATACAACAGCAAGCCGTAGCCTAGTGGTTAAGATACTGGACTAGTAATGAAAAGATTGCTGGTTCAAACCCCACCACTGCCAGGTTCTCACTGCTGGACCTGTTAGCAAGGTCCTTAAATTTAAACAACAGTGACTGCGTCTCTGCCACGGTTAAGCACGGAGGACGAGGGTATCATGATGTGGGGAGCTTTTTTAGCTGCTGGTACTGGTGAGCTGCTTCACTGTAAAAAGAGAAGCTATAACATATTCACATGACATGAGGTAATTAGTTTGATTATTGCGAAGGATTTGTTCTTATGGCCATTTAAAGCTTAATGTTTTGTGATTTTGGGTGTGACCTCCCCCCCACACACACACACAGGAGTGTATACGACATTTAGTGTAATTAGTATGCTATTTTGCACACCGTCATTGATCATGCACAACAAGAGAACAAATTAGGAAACTGAACATTTTGAAAAATGCATTTTCCCCTACGTTTTCTCCCAATATAATCATATCCAATTCCCTAAGGGTATTTTCCCTCTACTGCTGTAGACCTCCACTCCTGACCGAGGAGGGTCGTTGGGTCTACCTGTGGCCATCAAACTTTACAACTCCTCACTTAAGTTATAGATCTTACAATACGTGCAATATGATAGTTGTATCATAAATAGTGCAATATACTGTATGTCACCACTGCATCTGCCACTTTATTTTAAGAGCGTTTTAAGTGTATTTTAAGAGCGTTTTTACTTTACTTTTTAATATATTCTTACCTTTTAATATATTCTTAATACATATATACAATCTGAGCAACTGTAACATCTGAAATTTCCCCTCGGGGATCAATAAAGTATTCTGATTCTGATTTTCACCTGCATCAGGCGGGTTCATACGGAGATCCTTATCGCACACTGATCTCCATTATCCCCCGTCTCTGTGCAGCACCATCGATCAGGCAGCAGAGGGCGTAACTGCAGCTTCTCAGCAGTCCCACCCTCATTGTCAGTACAGGCGCCCGGCTGGCCAATAGCAAAGCTATTCAAAATGTGTTTACACTGCCTTAAAGTTGTTTTCACGGCGCCTAGGCCAGTGCCGAGATTCTGAACACCTCGGTTTGAAACTCGGCTTCGCCACCGGTCAGCTGGGCGCCATCTAGCGGGCATAACTGATATATTAATATTATTATTAAGGGCTGTGTGCGGGTCGGAGGAGGGGTGAGCAGCAATATACCCACCTCAATTGCAATCAGGGATCCACCAGCAGCGGAAGACAGATTGACTACGCTAGACTGGGAGAAAAATTGAAATAAATAAGGTTTTCTACTAAAATAATAATAAAAATGCGGATACGCTTTTTGAACAAAGATGTCCAGTAGTTTTATTGTTAGGGTCATTAGTGCAGCGGCGGCTTTTCCACTTCAATGCTGATAAATAAAACACTGACAGAACAGGGGTGGTGTTTATATGGGTGCACAGTAAAGAAAAAAACAAAAAAAAAACAACAACAGAAGATAATTGCAGACATTTTTAGATTTCCTCTGATACAGTCCGTACTAAATATAACAAGATTCTTCCTGATGATGTTTTAACATTACAAGAGGCAGGGCAAGGCGTGGTGCAGTGGATTCAGGAGTAGGACGAGGTCTTGCTGCCAACATCGTCTTCTTGCGTTCCCATGCTCTGAAAGACCAGAAAAGAGGAGCGTGTTTACATCTGAGCAGAGTTCATTATACTAAATGTAATAAATAAACAGAAAGATGTTTTTAATTAAACTAAATAAAAATACCTTTTGCACAAACTGAGGGTTGACTGTGATCTCCTGATCCATGGCCTTTAGTTTCTCATCCAGTTCTATACACTTCAGCATCTACAAGAGACAATGCTTTGTTTTAATTGCATAACAATAGTGTGCAGTAAATCTCACCAAGCTTAGCTTCTGTTCTTTAAAATAAAACCAAATTTAAATCCGAGTTGTTCCATTAGGAATATAATCCATTATTTTATACAGGTGTATAGATTTAAACATATGCAAAACGATGTGAATGATTCTGTTCAAATGAATCATTCTCGATGTGAATGGCTCTGTTCAAACGAATCATTTTTGACATAAGCGAATCTGTTCAAACTAATTATTCTCAACATGAACAGTTCGGTTCAAACAAATCACTCTCAACAATTCAAACGACTCCTTCCCAACATGAATAACTGTTCAAAAGAATCATTCTCGACAATAGCAGTTCGGTTTGAACACATCATTCTTAACATGATCTAATCTGTTCAAACAAATCACTGAATGACTGTAAATGACTCTGCTAAACAAATCATTCAAAACATGAATTACTCTGTTCAAACGAATCATTCTCGACAAGAATAACTCCGTACAAACAAATCATTTTAGACGTAAATGAATCCGTACAAAACATTTTCTACATGAATGACTTAAAAAGAATCACTCGAAATGAATAACTCTGTTCAAGTAAATCATTATCGACATTAATGACTCTGTTGAAGTGAATAATTCTTGACATGAATAACTGTTCAAATTAATCACTCGACACAAAGAACTAAAAAAAATCATTTTCGACAGGAACCACAAGGTTCAAATGAATCATTTTTGACATGAACGAATCTGTTTAAACGATTAATTCACAACATAAATAACTCAAAATGTTTGAACAATAACGAACATGAATGACTCAAACAAACATGAAATGTTCAAACGAATCATTCTTGACCTGAATAATTGTTCAAATGAATCATTTAAGACCCAAACAACTCGGTCTGAACGAATCACTCAACATGAATAACTGTGTTTAAACGAAACATTCTCAACACAAACAACTCTTCAAACGAATCATTCTCAACATGGACAACTCGGTTCAAATGAATCATTCTAAACATGAATAACTGTGTTCAAACAAATCATTTTTGTGGTGAACAAATCTGTTCAACGAATCACTCTCAAAATGAATAACTCTGTTCAAATGAATCATTCACAACATAAATGACTCTGTTCAAACAGATCATTGTTCAGAATGAAATAACAGAAGAACAGAAGTTGAGGTAAGTGTAATATACCACAAGCTTTTGTTTTGCCATGAAAATGAAGCATCATTAATTAGTGAATTTAGAGGGGAGGTCTGATGCTCATTTATTAGAAGCAAAACAGCCAGTATAAACGTGATTTCTTTTATATGAAATGTGTCAATATTGACATAAATACAGTACAGAATTAACAGTGTGGGAATCCAGGTTGTGTTGTTCATGTTAACTATATCTAACGCTTCAGGTCCACTTTAATATCGAGAGCGCCCCTCTGTGTGACCCCACGACTGTACCAACTGTACCAGTACAGCGTTCCCTTCCCAAAGCTCTGCAGCATTAATACGAACCTCCTGGTCAATTTTGTGGAGCATTGCGGGGTTGTTGTATTTCTCGGGGTTGTCATGGAAACAGACCATGCCATCCTTCTGGTTGATGCTGGCATAAATCTCACCATCTTCAATCTAGGACGCACAGGAAACGAAGGAGGCGGTTTAGTGTCAAACACCCACATCACACATCACACACACAGCTCAAACATACATAAATACGTTTAAATTCTACCAAAATCCTAATAAAATCGTCTAATGTTTAAGTTCAGAAATCGATGTTTTCTCTCATGTGTTTCTAGATGTTCTTCACCAGTCTTTCACGTTGCTTTTTAGTGATTTCACGCCAACCCTGGCACAAAAATTCATCACTATCTATCTAACTTCATTCTACAATGACCCAAAGCATACAGCCAAAACAACAGAAAGGCCTAGACAAAGTCCAGACTCAAAACTTGTTCAGAACTTGTAGGGACGTATCCAAGAACCTAATGGTGTCGACTTACCATGTGCAGAACGTATTTCTCAGCCTCTTGAGGCCCCGAGAGCTGCACTCGACTCGCCATGTCTTGTAAGGACAAGGTCAGGAACGTCTGTGCAACAGAATAAACACAAAATTAGACGAATTGTTTGTTTGTTTGTTTGTTTATTAGGATTTTAACATCATGTTTTACACTTTGGTTACATTCATGACAGGAACGGTCGTTACTCATTACACAAGATTCATCAGTTCAGGTTTAATATCGAACACAGTCATGGACAATTTAGTGTCTCTAATTAACCTCACTCGCATGTCTTTGGACTGTGGGAGGAAACCGGAGCACCCGGAGTAAACCCACGCAGACACGGGGAGAACATGCAAACTCCACACAGAAAGGACTCGGACCGCCCCGCCTGGGGATCGAACCCAGGACCTTCTTGCTGTGAGGCGACAGTGCTACCCACCGAGCCACCGTGCCGCCCAAATTAGAGGAATTAATCAGCCATAACATTATAACCACCTCCTTGTTTCTACACTGACTGTCCATTTTATCAGCTCCACTTACCATATAGAAGCACTTTGTAGTTCTACAATTACTGACTGTAGTCCATCTGTTTCTCTACATGCTTTGTTACCCCCTTTCATGCTGTTCTTCAATGGTCAGGACCCCCACAGGACCCCCACAGAGCAGGTATTATTTAGGTGGTGGATGATTCTCAGCACTGCAGTGACACTGACATGGTGCTGGTGTGTTAGTGTGTGTTGTGCTGGTATGAGTGGATCAGACACAGCAGCGCTGCTGGAGTTTATAAACACCGTGTCCACTCACTGTCCACTCTATTAGACACTCCTACCTAGTCGGTCCACCTCGTAGATGTAAAGTCAGAGACGATCGCTCATCTATTGCTGCTGTTTGAGTCGCTCATCTTCTAGACCAGGGGTGTCAAACTCATTTTCACAGAGGGCCACATCAGCATTATGGTGGCCCTGAAGGGCCGATTGTAACGTATCCTGCTGTGATTGCAGTCACATTGCTGTTTTTCTTGGAGGCTGAATTCTGCATTTATATTGTTCTACTTTACCACAGACACGGCCTCATAACACAAGAGACGCACCGCTTTCTCTTCCTGAAGCACAAACTTGTTTTCACTTTCATTAAATTTCCTCCTCATGCTTCATTTTCTTACTTATCTTCTTGTACATTTTAGGATCATGTGTAAATATGTGTAACATCATCTACTGGTGGGATGTGTCACTTTGCAGGTCACAAAATCCGCATGTATTTTGAAAGATGCAGTTTGTTTAGGATTTTACAGTGTATTTTTAAGACAATCATTCTGCCCTCACTAATAGTTTATCCCCCTTTCTCAGCTAGACAGACAGACAGACAGACAGACAGACAGCTCCCTTCAGAATACAGTTGGTTTATTTGCTCCCCAGCTGTGTGCATCAAAATGAAGTAAAAATACAAACAATAAAAACAATAAAGAACTTAATACAGTAAAAGCACACAGCTGTAGTCAAGTGTTACATCTGGTACAATATGAGATTTAACCAAACGTAAAATAACGAGTTAAAATTGTGTGTAAAGATACTAATTGCTATAGTAACGTAACAACAGTATTTAATTACGGTAAATTTGTAACTAAAGCGCTGTGATATACTCACTAAACATTTACTAACAACTGAGAATATAAGCGCCACGACTTACAGACGATGCTTCTGTATTATACTGCAATATAATTATTTGTATTTATTTATTATTGTTTACGGTACTGACTACGCTACCCCGCGTTCTCTTGCCGTAAAAGTCACATGGCTTCTTAGCGAAGGTTAAAGTTAGTTGCCATGACTACGATGTCACGTTGTCTCTTAAAGGCGCAGGAGCGCATTCAATTATAAGCGCGTCTCTGTAACGACTCGAACCATCACAAAGTCGTTTAAGCTCTCGCGGGCCGGATCAAATGACACGGCGGGCCGGATCTGGCCCGCGGGCCGTGAGTTTGACACCCCTGATCTAGACCTTCATCAGTGGTCACAGGACGCTGCCCACGGGGCACTGTTGGCTGGATATTTGTGGTTGGTGGACTATTGTCAGTCCAGCAGTGACAGTGAGGTGTTTAAAAACTCCAGCAGCGCTGCTGTGTCTGATCCACATATACCAGCACAACACACACTAACACACCACCACCATGTCAGTGTCACTGCAGTGCTGAGAATCATCCACCACCTAAATAATACCTGCTCTGTGGGGGTCCTGACCATTGAAGAACAGCATGAAAGGAGGTAACAAAGCATGTAGAGAAACAGATGGACTACAGTCAGTAATTGTAGCACTACAAAGCGCTTCTATATGGTAAGTGGAGCTGATAAAATGGACAGTGAGTGTAGAAACAAGGAGGTGGTTTTAATGTTGTGGCTGATCAGTGTATATATATGAATGATACTGTAGAACGTAGAATAAACCTTGGTCAGCCTCTGGATGTTCTTCTTGTACAGTGAGGAGACGCACTGCTTGACCAGACCCATGTTACTGTCGCGTACGAAGGCTTCGCCGTGCTTGTTGACGATGTTACGGAGCTCAGAGGGGTTGTTGGAGGAGTAGACCTGCGCCAGCTCGTGGTACGCGTTACTGAGGGGCTACGGAAACACAAACATAGAAGAAAACCATGGAGGGATTAGATGAAGTGGTGCGTCTCAGTGATTAACGATTAGAATTGTAGGAGTTCTTACCTTGATGAACCTGCCCACGATCTGTGAGGTGTATTTGGGGAGCTGCTGCACCTTACCGTGGAGAATAAGCGAGACTAAAATGTACTTCTTATAAGCCTCGAGCATGATGTGACTGACCGCCATCGCTGGAGTGGTTATTGCCTGATGGGAGGAGAGGAAAGCAGTGATGAACACATTCTATATTTGCTATATATCTTAATTTTACCTTCATTTAATAAAAACGTGTTTTATTCGTTTTTTATTGTAAGGCGAACAATTAAAATCTCCTGTTGTGTGACACTAATAAAACTGAAGTATAAAATCTAAAGCTGTATAAAATAAATCAGTAAGAGCTGGACGTGTTTCTAAATGCTTCTGGATTCATTATTTTATACATATTTATTTTATTTTGCTCTATGAGGTTTTAAAATGCTCGAGATCCTACAGTAATGATCCCAGTAAATGAAGCGCCATCATGAAAACGTTGTACTGCAGTATGACATCATGTCCTGTGGTGTGACGCCATGATCTGTGGTGACGTCATGATCTGAGGTGACGTCATGATCTGAGGTGTGACGTCATGTCCTGCAGTGTGACGTCATGTCCTGCAGTGTGACGTCATGTCCTGCAGTGTGACGTCATGTCCTGCAGTGTGACGTCATGATCTGAGGTGTGACGTCATGTCCTGCAGTGTGACGTCATGTCCTGCAGTGTGACGTCATGTTATGTGGTGTGACGTCATGTCCTGCAGTGTGACGTCATGTCCTGCAGTGTGACGTCATGTCCTGCAGTGTGACGTCATGTTCTGCAGTGTGACGTCATGTCCTGCAGTGTGACGTCATGTTATGTGGTGTGACGTCATGTCCTGCAGTGTGACGTCATGTTATGTGGTGTGACGTCATGTCCTGCAGTGTGACGTCATGTTATGTGGTGTGACGTCATGTCCTGCAGTGTGACGTCATGTCCTGCAGTGTGACGCCATGATCTGAGGTGTGACGTCATGATCTGAGGTGTGACGTCATGTCCTGCAGTGTGACGTCATGTCCTGCAGTGTGACGTCATGTTCTGCGGTGTGACGTCATGATCTGAGGTGTGACATCATGTTCTGCAGTGTGACGTCATGTCCTGCAGTGTGATATCATGTCCTGCAGTGTGACGTCATGTCCTGCAGTGTGACGTCATGTCCTGCAGTGTGACGTCATGTCCTGCAGTGTGACGCCATGATCTGAGGTGTGACGTCATGATCTGAGGTGTGACGTCATGTCCTGCAGTGTGACGTCATGTCCTGCAGTGTGACGTCATGTTCTGCAGTGTGACGTCATGTTCTGCAGTGTGACGTCATGTCCTGCAGTGTGATGTCATGTCCTGCAGTGTGATGTCATGTCCTGCAGTGTGACGTCATGTCCTGCGGTGTGACGTCATGTTCTGCGGTGTGACGTCATGTCCTGCGGTGTGATGTCATGTCCTGCAGTGTGACGTCATGTCCTGCAGTGTGATGTCATGTCCTGCAGTGTGATATCATGTCCTGCAGTGTGATATCATGTCCTGCAGTGTGATGTCATGTTCTGCAGTGTGACGTCATGTTCTGCGGTGTGACGTCATGTCCTGCGGTGTGATGTCATGTCCTGCAGTGTGATATCATGTCCTGCAGTGTGATGTCATGTCCTGCAGTGTGATATCATGTCCTGCAGTGTGATGTCATGTTCTGCAGTGTGATATCATGTCCTGCAGTGTGATGTCATGTTCTGCAGTGTGACGTCATGTCCTGCAGTGTGATATCATGTCCTGCAGTGTGATGTCATGTCCTGCAGTGTGATATCATGTCCTGCAGTGTGATGTCATGTTCTGCAGTGTGATATCATGTCCTGCAGTGTGATGTCATGTTCTGCAGTGTGATATCATGTCCTGCAGTGTGACGTCATGTCCTGCAGTGTGACGTCATGTTCTGTGGTGTGACATCATGTCCTGCAGTGTGATGTCATGTTCTGCAGTGTGACGTCATGTTCTGTGGTGTGACATCATGTCCTACGCTTCCACTCATGTGAGAGATAAAAAAGCTCAGAGTAAAGAACAGAATTAAAATAATAACACAGTAAATCTTCATTGTAGTTTATATAAAGGGTTAAACCCTGAACAGCTCTGATCCAGATTTAACATCATTATCATTATTATTACTGATTCTGTTTATTTTAGTGTCACCAAGAAAAAGACATTCAGTGACACCAGCAGTTCAGAACAATTTAGAACATCTGAACATCAGAATTCCATCAAATCCTGATGAAAATGGGTCGTTTATTTACAAAAACAATCCGTTTCACCTCCGTTTGTCAAGTATCTTGTAGGCTAATGTTAAAAGCCTAAATTGGCCGCTCAGGTGGGGCAGCGGTTAAACACGCTAGCACACCAGAGCTGGGATTTCGAATACATCTTATCGAATCTCAGCTGGGCGGCCACATAAACAACGATTGGCTTATTATTCCTACAGGGTGGGATGAGCCGGATAGGGAGCTCATAACTGATGCAATTACGACCTCTGCTGGCTGACTGATGGCGTCTGCACAAAGTGGAGGAATAATCCTGATCAGGGTGCGGCTCTCCGTACACAAGGCTGATCCGCATATGAACTCGCCTCACGTAGGTGAAAAGATGCAGTCGGCTACCGCGCACTTGTCGGAGGGGGCGTGTGTCAGTTCGCTCTCCTCAGTCGGGGCGGGGGTCAGCACCAGTACAGAGGAAGCGTAACGCAATCGGGAGAAAAATAAATTTTCGTCCGTAACTGCTGGCGTGACCGGATCTCTTTTCTTTTCTGACAGAGAGGAACATAAAGTGTCCTGCGGTGTGACGTGACACTAAAATAAACAGAATCATTAATAGTAATGATTTTAAACACCTAAGTCCTCTGGTTCTGAACCGGTTCGGATGTTAAAAAAATTATGTATGCTTAAGCATTTAGATCATGAGCCTCTGTATCAAGTCCTACAGCTATTTAAGTGTAATAAAATGCTTATAAAGGTAAAAAATGTTATTTCTAATTAAGAAACACAATTGTAATCTTATCTTGTAAAGTACTACAGCTGTCGTACATAGACTGACCTAAATGTCGTGACAGGACAGCAATGTTTTCACCTCGTTCTGCTCTTTCTATTATTTTTATTTTATTGTCCATTGTTATCGATCATTTCTTGTATGCTTAATACCAGACGTCCAGGGAAAATTAACACAAAAAGCAGGTACACGATCACTTACTGACCACGTAGTGATACATGCCCACGTGACCGAGACTGATTAAACAATGACGACGCTCTGCTGAGACGTGCAGTTTGAAATCTCACCACAGTTTTTCATTTTGCACCGATTTGAATATCTGTAACGTGTTGCACAAGTACGTCCGTGTCTCTGAAAGGTCTGACCTGGTGTTACACCGTCTGTATCAAACAGAATAAAAATACCTGCTCGAAGAAGTAGAGCGCCCGCTCGAAGTTCTTCAGACCCGTGTAGATCATGCCGCCGTAATAGTAGTAACACAGGAAGTGCTTGGCGTCGTAGGCGCCGTTCTCTTTACAAATGTCCATCATGTCCAGCTCCAGCAACGGGACGGCGGGATTGAAGCATTTCGCTAAGAGGCACAACTGGTGGGCAGGAGGAAACAGAACCATTAGTTTAACATTTAACATTTAACTCTGCTACTGGACGACGATCGGCTCATCTGAGGGCAGCTGTAGCCTAGTGGTTAAAGTACAGAACTAGCAATTGAAAGGTCGCTGGTTCAAGCCCCAGCACTGCCAGGTTGCCACTGTTGGGCCCTTA
The DNA here is from genome assembly GCF_030014385.1 of Trichomycterus rosablanca. Taxonomy (NCBI): domain Eukaryota; kingdom Metazoa; phylum Chordata; class Actinopteri; order Siluriformes; family Trichomycteridae; genus Trichomycterus; species Trichomycterus rosablanca. Next base: position 39,440,996 of record NC_085997.1, read on the forward strand.
AACCAGGCCCTTAACCCTCAATTGCTAAGATAATATACTATCACAGTACTGTGAGTCGCTTTAAATAAAAGCGTCTGCTAAATGCTGAAAATGTAAATGAAGGAGCCTAGTGATTAAGGTGCTGGACTAGTAATCAGAAGGTTGCTGGTTCAAGTCCCACCACAGCCAGGTTGCTGCTGTTGGGCCCTTGAGCAAGGCCCTTAACCCTCAACTGCTCAGACTGTAAGTCGTTTTGGATTAAAGTGTCTACTAAACGCTGAAAATGTAAACGGGAGCGCCATTCTGATTCCTCATAAATGCTGCAGTTCCGCCCCCTGCTGGCTGATCGATGGCGCTGCACCGAGACGGGGGATAACGGAGATCTCTGTGACTCTCTGTGCGCGATACGGATCTCCGTATGAACCCCGGTGCAGGTGAAAAGAAGCGGTCGGTGCTGCACACGTGTCGGAGGGGGCGTGTGTTAGTCACGACCCTCCTCGGTCAGGAGTGGAGGTCTGCAGCAGTAGAGGAAGAATACCACTGGGAAATTGGACACGACTGGATTGGGAGGAGAACACGGGACAGAGGTAGCTCAGTGGTTAAGGTGCTGGACTAGTAATCAGAAGGATGCAGGTTCACGCCTCACCACTGCCAAGCTGCCATTCTTGGGCCCCTGAGCAAGGCCCTTAATCCTTAATTGCTCAGACAGTATTCAGTCATAATTGTAAGTCGCTTTGAATAAAAGCGTCAGATAAATGCCACCAATGTAAACGTAAATGTTCAGGCCTGATACAGAATTTCAGAATATTAAAAGGGGAATAATAAAACTACTTTTCGATTATTTGCTTAAACCAAATAAATACTGCAGTAAACAATAGTAAAACAGTTCATGCATGGACAGAAGTGGACGGTGCAAAGGGCAAAAACACCGAGCGAATACATTCACCCACCTGACATAAATCTGCGTGAACAGAGGTGAGCTGGTTGGTGTTCATCTGCATTTTGTCGATCGCCTGTTTGAGGATACTGATCCCTCGTAAGGGCTGCAAGGCAAAAACAAGACATTAAACCAGAGGTCCCCAAACACCGGGCCGCGTACCGGTACCGGTCCGTGGGTCATTTATTACCGGGCCGCACAGAAAGAATAAATAATTAGAGACGCTACAAGAACAATTACATTTCCGACACACTTCAGGTGTTATTGTCTCTTATCACCACTAGGTGGGAGCAGTGTCCTGTTGCAGCAAAAAAAGACCAGGATTCACATTCAATTCTCCATTCTATTGTTACTCTATAGATTTTAAATCCCCCCGCCGGTCTGTGAAATTATATCTTATATGAAACCGGTCCGTGGTGCAAAAAAGGTTGGGGAGCGCTGCATTAAACCATAACAATAAGCGTTATGGGTATACAGGCACTGACTGATTTGTTTCTCTGTACTGTCTGTCCCGCCCTGTAGCTTGTTTATTAGCCCCCACTGTTCTGGTGTTATCAGGTGCAGCAGTGTTGTTGGGTACTGGCCTCTTTATTAGGAACACAAACCTTTCAGACCTGCTCAATGCATGGATAGTCTTCCTCGAGTCCTGGCTTTATATGTTTTGGTTGGGGCTAGTTTATTCCTCCCAGCTTTGCCACTGAGGTGTCAAATCCCAACAACACTGCTGTACCTGATCTACTCACACACAGGACCGTGTCATCGCGACGTTAAGCGTCAGTGCAGTTCAGCCATCTGGCCTGTAGGGGTCTCTGTTGATTGAGGATTGGGGTACAGAGGGGTAAAAAGGGTACAATGTGCTACAGTCTGTGATTGTATACCCACAGCATTCATGTACTGCGAAGGCTGTTTAAAGGCTCTCACCTGTTTCCGCTCCACCAGGGCGTTGGTCAACTGATGGCAGAGACCAGCGACTGATAAACACAACACAAGAGGGAATTACAGACCAGGAACACAAGTCGCACCGTCTTCTAAACAGATTATTTCCAGAATAGTGTGAGATCCAAACCCACCTAACAGAATCTTAAACAAAATCAATCGCAGGGAGATGAACATGAGCACTGGTCAATTAAGTGACTTGACTTGTGGTGTCTTCTTTAATCAAGTAATTCAATTATTTTAATCGAGCATTTATTATTTGATTCGTTCCTTTTTATTCTTTTACGTGACGTTTTCTGTTCTGTAAAACTACCGTTGTATGAAAGTAAAAATAAATAAATATTATTATTATTATTATTTATATTTGCAAAACCAAAAAACTGACCAAAGTTCTGACCCAAACGAGCCAACAGAAATCAGGGTTCTAGTTTTTACAGACCTAATTCCGAAAGAGTTGGGACAGTAGGAACAACGTAAGCAAAACTAAATTAAAAAGTAAATCAGCGCCCAGGTGGCGCAGCGAGATATTCCGCCAGCACACCAGCGCCAAGATTCAGAACTCCTCGGTTCGAAAACTCGGCGTTGCCACCGGTCGGGTGGGCGCCATCTGGCGGGAAAAATGGGCAGTGCCTCCACCGTATCTGCAGGGTGGGGGCCGGACTATGTGTGGGTGGGTGGGTGGGTCTTCATACGCTGTGTAAGGACCCTGATTGGCGGAAGAGACGCCCGTGCACGTATCTCTCCTCGGATGCAATCGGGTATCTCTCAGCAGCGGAGGACAAATCACTAAATCGGGAGGAAAATGCATAAAAAAACCCAAAAAACTAAATTAAATAATTTTACTGTGTGTGTGTTTGTGAATACAAAGCCAATTCCAAAAGAGTTGGGACAGTAAGTAAACCGCAAATATTTTGTTTGTTTGTTTTTATAACGTCAGGTCACATTTATGATATTTACTGCATGAATCAGGTAAAATTTAATTAATAACAAAAAACCCACAATTATTTCTGAAATATCTGAATTATATTTCTGTGTATTAAAGCGGTCAGAATGTTTTTCAGACCAAAGCTAAATAAGATGATCTCAATTTTTCACTGAGTGAAGTTTAAAATCCAGCATGTGTCACAGTAGCGGCACTGGAACGGTGGCTTTACATCTCTAAATCTTTCACCAATGCCAAGTTCACACTACACGACTTTCTGTCGTGTAAGTCGGATTGTTCTGTAGTAAGTTGGAGGTTAATTAATATTTTTGCAATGCAGCGTGGGTGTTTTGTAGAGAACGATCAAGTCAGAAATACTGTAAAACGTGTGTGTGTGCTGATGTATTCTGATATAAACTATATTATCCCCCCGTCCCACCTGTTTACACTCCTCTATTGCGTTTCCCCTCACACCGTATCCTGCGTCCTCATTGGCTGTTCGACACCACACTCATTGCCAGTCGTGCAACTCAGATCAGATATCTGACAAGATAGAAATCTCGATCCGGTCGCCGAGTGCTCGGCGAGCCGGTCGGATCGAGTTGTCGAGTAGTTCACACATAGCGATCGAGAGCCGAGTTTCGATCGCCGAGCGAACGCCGAGTTGCTCCCGAGCCGGCAAATCTAGCGCCGACCAGCCGCCGAGCGAAAATCAGGGCAAAAATCGTGTAGTGTGAACCAGGCATAATAATATGACCTGTAGATGGTTAAATCCTTACATTCCTTGCAACTGTGCATGAGGTAATATTCTTACCTGCATTGTCCTACCCTTATCTGCATTCATTTTTATACAAGCAGCTGATACAAGTGATCACATAAAAACGCAGTGTTCCATTTTACCAGTCCAAGCCCTCTTCATTTCTAAACACCCCTAAATACACAAAACCATAACCGACTGTACTCACAAGTGTCTGTTGCGTATCGGATGTGCTCTCCATTACAAGTGCTGATGAAGAGCTGGACCTGGGAGAACAACGTCTCAAAATCAGGGATATTTGGCATGGAGAACTTCACAAACCTACAAAATCAGAAAGCAATACAAAGGGTTAGTGTTCCAGATTCCAGAACTCATACAGCGGTCAGCATGTACACAATCATCAGACTTACAGCACGGCCAGCACTCCCAGCGAGTGCTCCTGGATGTCCAGCGCTCCCAGGACAGTGTCCAAGTGGGAGATGTTCTTCGCCAGTAACTCTCCACTTTTATTGATCAGCTCACACAGCTGAGTCATCTGACCTGCAACGTTAGAGAGGAGCACAGCGTACAGACACACAAGCAGAACAGATATAAAATCAGAATGCATTTGTGATTAAACTGTTTTGTTCTTTATGCTTTGTAGATGCCAGCCAGTAAAGTTCACTGTACCACCATGGCATTTGTTTTTTCTTTCAGAGGTAAACCATGCCAACCAAACACCCACAGGCAATGATGATGCTTCTGGTGTGAACACAGGGCAATCAGCGATTCATGTGTCAAGAGGTAAAAAATTACTGCCGGTCTGAATGTAGGGTAAATGTCTGTAATATTGTAATATTTAAGTGTTTATTGGCACAGTACCCCTACCATTATGAAGTCCTGGCCAACCTGCCTTTAGCAGGATAATTAGATAGTCTCTAGGAACTTGTAGGGGATTAAACTTAGTCTTCAACTATGCCAAACTAAAGCCAATCTGTACATCCTGAGGGCCGAGCTTTTGTTAACCGGACCTTTGCAGAGTAAATCCTGTGTTTATTAAGTGCACTGCGAGACTTATGGCTATATAATAGTAAATAACTACGCTTTTTCTTTGCTGATCATTGCTGAATCCCTACAGTCAAAATAAACACATGATACAGTCACAAGAATATGAACACTGGGATTTGCATTTGAGCTGAATGCTGTGCTGTTACCAAAAACAGAGGATACAAAAAGCTTACGAGTGCATTAAAAACGTTATTTTGAACACTTGGATTGCACTCGGGTGGCACAGCGGCCTACTACTGTGCTCGCAAGTTCCAATCTGTGAATGTATCTGTGGTGGGACAGTCAAGTTTCCTGCAAAGATGCAACCTCTGCTGTTCGTCTGAGGCTCCAACATGAATGGTGGAGGATTTACACAGAGCATAGCGTGACCCTCAGTCCACTGCTGGCTGGTATAAAGACTATAGTGGCAGGTGAAGACTATAGTGGTGCAGGCTGCAGAAGGATTGCAAATAAGAATCGGAAAGGGCTAGATTGGGAGAGATAACAGGATGGGGGTTAGACAGTCTGCTGTGTCACATGGGATTGTTTTTAGACAGCTTTTGCATGAGACAGAGATCCCATTAGACAAAATACTGAGTGTGTATCAGTCAGCAGTAAATCATATAACCTGAATTGGACAACAGACCATGAAATAAAGGTTTTTATTAATGTAAATTGAAGTAAACACCAGTGATGCTTCAGTCCCTGAAGTCGCAACGTCATGGGATCAACAAGGCCTGCAAAGCTTCAATATCTTACACTGTTTCTGGGTGGATTTGATACGAACGTGTGTTGTGGGACTGTTTTGTAGATCTAATCTCCAGGGTTCGAGCCTGTACAGTACAGCTATTGATCAGACCATGTTACGAAAGCTAGTTGCAACTCACTCATTAGCCTTATGTGTTTATGCAGTGCATGTTATAACGGATTGGGAAACAATCGCACATTTAATGTCAATTTTACATATGTGCTTATGTGCTTATGTCATTCAAACTTACAATCTGTCAAACATTATGTTATTCACCGCAATTTGTAGAGCTTTGCCCAGTTAGCATGTTTACCACAAGCGATCATGATGTTTTCCCTACCCGCATTCGACACATCACGCCCCCTTTGTTATAATTGGCTGACAGTTAATACTCCCAGACAACAACCAATCAACGGTGCAGACGAGTCTGACACAGCAAACCCTCGCCTCTCAAGGGGCGGGCTTTCCAAAACGGGTGGCTTTAGAATGATCGCCGTTTATCATAAGTGCCAGTTTGGATATCATCATGAGTTATATCCATACCTTGAGCTGATAGCTGCCGCACATTGTTCACGAACTGCTCCAAAGCCGAAGCCATGATTCTGCAAGTCTTCGAAGAGGCCGCTTTCTCCTAGATTCATTCAAATGTCAGAGAAAAGTGCTAGCTTACAGGGCTGATGGGGTACAGCGGGGTCTGGGGCCTCGGCCGCCACCAACAGCAAGTCAAGTATCGCGAGAATTCAGGGCACGAACGAGATTTGGGGGGGAGCTCGTGTGTAGAGAAGGAATGAGTTAGCATTAGCTTATTAGCATTAACACGTATTATTCTAAGTTTTATAGTTCTAAGTATATTAAGTATTCTACTTTTATTCTCCACAATTATTAATTTTGAATTATATCGTGCACTGGTACTTTATAAATGTCAAGAAATTTGTGATAAGCACGTCCATTCTCAGCACAATTATGTTCTTTTTGTTCAAATGATCGAAACAGCAATTCTGAATAAAAGGTTTTTGTTTTGATCATTATATTGATGTTTAATATTAATATTGATCTTTGATTCTGGCAATAAGGATTTATGATGCTTTGTTTTACTTGTATGCTGGGCAACCTGCACATTTACAAGGGCAAGACTTCAAAATTTACTTACAAGACACCAAAAAGTAATTAGGAACATTTTATGTAAAGTACATTGACAATAACGGTAAAAACCGTGTCACTGTGTAATAAAGTAACATGAAATCGTTCCACCAGGAAACACTGGGTGAATGGCAGGAATACCCTGAACAGGGCATCAATCCATTCCAATCATGTCTGTGTAAATGCCCGGCTGGCTGATAACACCACTAAGATTTAAACCCAGATCTCAGCAGTGGTCATCCAAACGCAAAACTTCTTCTTTTGCAGGCAGACAAATAAGATATGTTAAATGTTTCACCTTATGAACTTAATTGGTTTTGTGAATATACTTTAATTCCTAATTTGACACCTGCAATACATTTTAAATAAAAGTTGAGACTGACATTATGAGATGGCAAAGTTCGTGGAAAACACAAAAGGAACACAACAAGGAACATTGTTAAAGACTCACTTGTTTACAAACAAGGATAGGTCAAGGTTTGGCACATTATTTAATGCACAATTTTAAGAATTTACTATGGGTTTTCCCCATCTACAGTCCAAAACATTATTAAAAGATTTAAAGGATCTGGAGTCTAAGAAACAAGGCTCAAAAGCAATATTTAATGCCTGTGATCTTTGATCTGTTTAAGAACTGAGATGCTTTTGTAACTAATATAACCACACAGGCTCAGGGATACTTCAGAAAACCATTGTCAGTAAACACAGTATCAACAACATCCAGAAATGCAGATAACTACGGTGGGCTCAAGCCAATCTGAGATGGACTGACGCAAAGTGAAAATGTGTTTTAGCAATCCAGAATGGCATAAATTCCACTTTCACAACTACAACAATTGGTGTTCCTAGTTCTCAAACGATTACAAAACACTGATAAAAGGAAAGGTGGCTTTCATACCCTGTCCCATTTTGGACCGTGTTTCATCTTTAATTTTAGAATGAGTGTATGTATACAAAAAAACTCGTGTACTGCTCTCAAATAATTATCAGTCATAAACGATTTTGCAAATCACTGCTGTCTGTTTTACTTAGATTTTTTCTTTTTGTCATAGCTGAGTAATTTTTGGATCTGGGTTTGTTGATGTACATATGAATATTCTTGAGAGTACATACAGGTCCTGTATCTTTATATTTTAACAAGAGCAAGGTGACTTATTACAGCCCATTAAATATCTGTTATCTTTTTACAGCGTGTTCGTGCATGTACACAAAGCAAATAAACCCAATAGAAACACAAAAGAAAGTGTATAATGAAAAAAGAGCACACATCTGTGTAATTTATTTATTTATTAGGATTTTAACGTCATGTTTTACACACTTTGGTACATTCATGACAGGACAGGTACTTACTGCTTACACAGGATTTATCAGTTCAAGTTTAATATCAAACACAGTCATGGACAATTTTGTATCTCTAAATCACCTCACTTTATACTGTGGGAGGAAATCCACGCAGACACGGGGAGAACATGCAAACTCCACACAGAAAGGACCCTGACCGCTCAACCTGGGAATTGCTTTGAGGAGACAGTGCTACCCACCGTGCCACCCCATCCGTGGGGACAGTGGTAGCCTAGTGGGTAGAGCTTTGGGCTATCAACTGAAAGATTAAGAGTTTGAATCCCAGCCATGCAGCCACCGTTGGACCCTTGAGCAAGGCTCTTAACCCTTTCTGCTCCTGGCTGACCCTGCGCTCTGACCCCAACTTCCAAACAAGCTGGGATACGCGAAGAAAGAATTTCAGTGTACTGTGCATGTATATACAGTGTATCACAAAAGTGAGTACACCCCTCACATTTCTGCAGATATTTAAGTATATCTTTTCATGGGACAACACTGACAAAATGACACTTTGACACAATGAAAAGTAGTCTGTGTGCAGCTTATATAACAGTGTAAATTTATACTTCCCTCAAAATAACTCAATATACAGCCATTAATGTCTAAACCACCGGCAACAAAAGTCAGTACACCCCTAAGAGACTACACCCCTAAATGTCCAAATTGAGCACTGCTTGTAATTTTCCCTCCAAAATGTCATGTGACTCTTTAGTGTTACTAGGTCTCAGGTGTGCATAGGAAGCAGGTGTGTTCAAATTAGTAGTACAGCTCTCACACTCTCTCATACTGGTCACTGAAAGTTCCAACATGGCACCTCATGGCAAAGAACTCTCTGAGGATCTTAAAAGACGAATTGTTGCGCTACATGAAGATGGCCAAGGCTACAAGAAGATTGCCAACACCCTGAAACTGAGCTGCAGCACAGTGGCCAAGATCATCCAGCGTTTTAAAAGAGCAGGGTCCACTCAGAACAGACCTCGCGTTGGTCGTCCAAAGAAGCTGAGTGCACGTGCTCAGCGTCACATCCAACTGCTGTCTTTGAAAGATAGGCGCAGGAGTGCTGTCAGCATTGCTGCAGAGATTGAAAAGGTGGGGGGTCAGCCTGTCAGTGCTCAGACCATACGCCGCACACTACATCAAATTGGTCTGCATGGCTGTCACCCCAGAAGGAAGCCTCTTCTGAAGTCTCTACACAAGAAAGCCCGCAAACAGTTTGCTGAAGACATGTCAACAAAGGACATGGATTACTGGAACCATGTCCTATGGTCTGATGAGACCAAGATTAATTTGTTTGGTTCAGATGGTCTCAAGCATGTGTGGCGGCAATCAGGTGAGGAGTACAAAGATAAGTGTGTAATGCCTACAGTCAAGCATGGTGGTGGGAATGCCATGGTCTGGGGCTGCATGAGTGCAGCAGGTGTTGGGGAGTTACATTTCATTGAGGGACACATGAACTCCAATATGTACTGTGAAATACTGAAGCAGAGCATGATCCCCTCCCTCCGGAAACTGGGTCGCAGGGCAGTGTTCCAGCATGATAATGACCCCAAACACACCTCTAAGACGACCACTGCTTTATTGAAGAGGCTGAGGGTAAAGGTGATGGACTGGCCAAGCATGTCTCCAGACCTAAACCCAATAGAACATCTTTGGGGCATCCTCAAGCGGAAGGTGGAGGAGCGCAAAGTCTCGAATATCCGCCAGCTCCGTGATGTCGTCATGGAGGAGTGGAAAAGCATTCCAGTGGCAACCTGTGAAGCTCTGGTAAACTCCATGCCCAGGAGAGTTAAGGCAGTTCTGGGAAATAATGGTGGCCACACAAAATATTGACACTTCAGGAATTTTCACTAAGGGGTGTACTCACTTTTGTTGCCGGTGGTTTAGACATTAATGGCTGTATATTTAGTTATTTTGAGGGAAGAATAAATGTACACTGTTATATAAGCTGCACACAGACTACTTTTCATTGTGTCAAAGTGTCATTTTGTCATTGTTGTCCCATGAAAAGATATACTTAAATATCTGCAGAAATGTGAGGGGTGTACTCACTTTTGTGATACACTGTATGTATAAATGACAAATAAAGCCGTTTTATTCTAGTCTTCTTCTTAATACAATTAAGTTTTCACTTACTGTTACTGGTGGTTTAAGACATTTCACCCCCAATTTAAGTATGCCTTTATGAATTTTAATATGGAAGGGTATTTTGGAAAAACTAAGAAAAGCTGGTACATCTGGTTATCTTGATTAGGATAAAAACACCCCAAATTCAGCCAATTTTGTGACTGAGTGCATTATCCTGGATAATCAAGGTAAACACTTGAAGTATTCTGTCACTATTTTAAAAATCTGCAGCGTTTACAGCAGTATCACAGTCTGGTATGGGAACTGCTGCACTGGTGTGACCTGCAAGGCACTGCAACGAGTGATAAAAACGGCCCAGCGCATCACAGGGACCCCACTTCCACCCATTGAGGACGTCCAGAGGAAACGTCGAGCTCGCAGCATTCTTAAGGACTCCTCCCACCCTGCACACAGACTATTTGCCCTTCTGCCCTCTGGCAGGTGCTTCAGGAGCCTCCGGACAAGGACTACTAGATTGAGGAACAGCTTTTTCCCCAGAGCTGTCTCCATATTGAACTCTGTCCCCTGTTATCCCCCCAACTTCTCTCCTCCTGACAAGGTTGCACTACAAACATTTTTATCCTCTTTCCGCTTAGTATTTCATCGGTACATACCTCATTTGTACATAAATCCCATATATACTGTATACATCTGTTTACCATGTTTTTACGTACTCATTCCTTGATCGTGTCCATAGCACCTTAATCACTTTAACCTGCATAGCACCTTAATATGTATATTGTTTTTAGCTACATATCTTGTTTATAGTATAGTTTATAGATCCTGTTCATACCACTGCTATTTACCCACTGTAAATAATGTATATCATAAATACTGTATATCCTGCACTTTCTGCTTATTGCACTTCTGGTTAGATGCTAAACTGCATTTTGTTGCCTTGTACTTGTACATGTGTAATGACAAATAAAGTTGAATCTAATCTAATCTAATCTATATTACCACACACACACGGGCGGCACGGTGGCTCGGTGGGTAGCACTGTCGCCTCACAGCAAGAAGGTCCTGGGTTCGATCCCCAGGTGGGGCGGTCCGGGTCCTTTCAGTGTGGAGTTTGCATGTTCTCCCCGTGTCTGCGTGGGTTTCCTGCGGGTGCTCCGGTTTCCTCCCACAGTCGAAAGACATGCAAGTGAAGTGAATCGGAGATATTACAGTGTCCGTGACTGTGTTTGATATAAACTTGTGAACTGATGAATCTTGTGTAACAACCGTTCCTGTCATGAATGTAACCAAAGTGTAAAACATGACGTTAAAATCCTAATAAACAAACAAACAAACAAACCACACACACTACAGTACAGTACAGTACAGAATCACCAGTGCTCTGGAGTAAACAAGTTAAAACTTCCCAGTGGGGGGAACTGGGAGTGCAGATCAACACTGCCTTTTTCCATTCAGCTTGTGAACACGGTGGAAGTCAATAAACCACCACGACAGAGACAATGCGGGCTTAAAAACACAAAACAAACTCAAAGCTCGGCAATAAAGGGGCACAAATGTGAACCGAGCCGGTTCTGGTTCTGAGGCACTACAGAAAGCACCCGGCAGCACGGAGGAGGAGGAGGAGGAGGAGGAGTGTTACTCCAGTCTGTTCAATGAAAACCGGCGTGCTGGTGAACTAGGTCGGAGAACCGAGCCCGGACTGAGCTCTGGACGTGTTTTTGTACCGGGTTAAAGCTTCTAGGTGGAAATAAACAGGTATTATGTGGTTCCAGCGGTGGAGGACGTGGTGCAGGTTCGGGAGGAACGCTTCCTCGGTTCACTCTCAGCGCCGGTGCTGGACTAACATGTCCACCGGTAACAAGAGGCTGAGAGTCCTGGTCGACATGGACGGTGTTATTGCGGACTTTGAGGGAGGATTTTTAAAGAAATATAGGGAGAAATACCCTAAAGAGCCGTACATTAGCCTGGAGGAGCGCAGAGGATTTTGGGTGTCGACGCAGTACGGACAGTTGAGAGGTGATCTGTGTGTAAGTGACCTCGATTGCGGTGTGCGCTTTACCCAGCGTACTGTTAGGGTAGACCTTACAAAGATCTCAAAGCCTAGCCTAGCCTAGTCTAGTTTTATTAATTCAATTTACACCATTAAGAAGGAACACAGCCGGTAACTGATCCACACTGCGTGTGTATTCCATATCTCGGAGTTAGGAGTTGTGACGTCACTATATGGCTGGCCGCCATGGGAACAGAATCACCGGCACACTAACCTCCTCTCAGGCTGTACTAGGGCTGGGCGGTGTGACCGAAACATGGTATCACGGTATTTTTTGAAGATTCTGAAGATTTGGAACATTGATCGACACCAGTGTTTAACTAATTAGGCATAAGTTCCAACAGGCACAGTCCAAAATCTTGTGGGAGGCCTTCTCATAAGAGTGTTAAAGGCTGTCACTGCCTCAAAAAGTGGGTGGTGCCACCATATTAATCCCCATGTTTTCACGGTATATCACGGGACTTTTTATCTGTCTGTGGTTTATTCTACTGTCATAAAGACAAAGAATATAAAAGGTTTTTATTTCAGCGTGTATATAATGAAGGTTTTGAGGACTATAAGCTGCTCGGCCTCACAAAATGACACAATATATGATGGAATCAGTATGAGTGCAATATATACAATTTTTATAGTTTATTTAATTTTTACGTATTGTACAATTACCCTTAGCTCTCTCGTTAACAAATAAAACCACGTTTGAAAAGTGGACGACTTTAAATATCTCCGATTCCAGGTCACTCATAACGTTGGTTTAGTAAGACAGACCTGGAGTTTTATCCAGAGTTTTAATCATCGCTCTGAAAGCTTCTTTCTCGACCGTCTGTAGAGGAATCGTGTCCTTGCGTATGTGGATCGTTACTGCGTTCGTAATGTCGTCGTTTGTAACAGCCGTGGCTCGACAGCCCTGCAGTATACAGTGTTTTAGTCTGTTCTAAACTGCCCACACGCCTCATTTCTTTGGCAGGTTCTTCCTGTGCACATTTGGTCTCCCTCTCTTCATCCTCCATCTGTTTTTGTTTATTTGTTTCACCATACTGAGGAAAGCAGTCTCATCTAACTACTTAATCTGCACGGCGCTCCATAGAGCTTTTAGCGGTGAACAGTATTATATGATTTGCCTCCTAATGAAGTTACAGCTGTTGTATTAACTATGCTAAGGTATGGAGGTATAGGATAAATCCATACCGTATGAGGATATGATACCGAATGTACCGTCATACTGCCCAGCACTAGGCTGTACATTACACTATACTGAAGAGAAGTATTGGGACGCCCCTCCTAATGATTGAATTACTGAGTTTGGATATCTCGAACACACCCATTCCTATTAGATATATAAAATCATTTACATACAATACAATTTATGGCTCCAAATATATAGCAACAGTTTGGGAAAGGCCATTTCATGTCTCCTGTGGTCATGGTTTGGTTTGACATGTTTGGTGTGGAGAAATTATACAGAGCCCTGACCTTTAACCCTGCTGAAACCACCGGGAAGATTTGGAACATTGATTGACACAAGTGTTTAACTAACTAGGCATAAGTTCCAACAGGCACACTCCAAAATCTTGTTGAAGGCCTTCCCAAAAGAGTGTTAAAGCCTGTCACGGCCTAAAGAAGTGGGTGGTGCCACCATATCAATCCCCATGGTTTTGGAATGGGGTGTCCAGCAAGCTCATTGTAGGGTGTCCAGATTCTTTTGATACCACTAGTGTCTACTGTTACACTATAAACTAGGTGGCCAAAAGTATTGGGACACCTGACCATGAGCTTAAGAGTGAACTATGTGTGATTTTTGTGAGCTAGAACAACTGCTGCTCTTCTGAGAAAACATCTCACAAGACTTTTAACTGTGTCTGTGGGAATTTATGCCCATTCAGTCATGAGTTCGGGGCTCTGTGCAGAACACTGGAGCTTCTTTAAAGCATGCACAGGGGCGCAGTCATGCTGGAACAGGAAATGGACTTCCTCAGACTGTTGCTGCAAATTTAAATGCGTGTCATTTCCTTTACATGATTGATTCATTACACCTGTTTGCAACTGTTGTAAATGAAATGCATAAAATCAAATATTAGAAGGGGGTGGCCCAATACCTTGTAGGTCCATGTAGTGTAAGTGCTTACTTTCTATATGGTGTATATTGTTCTTTATATTGAATTATAATGTATACCACAAATACACATACACATAGTTGCACATTTTAATGAAGCAAAAACAATGTATGTCATTTTTAAATGTGGATTTATGATCATGGTGCTTTTTAACGTCCAGCTATTTCCTGTGCTTTAGGTTATTGCACAGTTACCTACCGTCACCCAACTGTAGCTATGCACATTTCGTCACCCCCCTTTTACCCAGTCCATAAGAGGAAGGAGACCACAATAGGAACGCCACTGATGAGATATTTTTAGATGTGAAGCGTGTCGTAGACTTGGCTTCTAACTCAGTTGAAGCCACTGACGCTGGTAGTTGTTTGTGTGTCAGTTCTTTGCATTAATGGACAGCAATCATTTCATGGTTTCTATTTATTATAAAAGCAACTGTGAAACTAACCATCAGCACATGTAGAGCGGTGAAAAGCACCGGTTCAGCATTGTTTTGGCTGTATTCTTCGGGTCATTGTTGTGTTAATCTTTAAACTAGCCAGATATACAACCTACCTGAGTAAATTCATGACAGTCATAGTGATGCACCCAACTCACCAAATCATCTACACTGACGGATCAAAAACAGAATCACATGTAGGAGCAGCAACTTATACATCTGACTACCAACACAGCATACGCCTCCCCCAATACAGCTCTATCTTCACAGCAGAAGCCCACGCCATTCTCCTGGCCATGAATTACATTCAGATAAGCCCGCACAAGTTGTTCTTAATATGTTCGGACTCCAAATCGTCCTTACAAGCGCTGCTATCCCTCCAAACGGATCACCCAGCTATCTTCAAACTCATAGCTACAGAGAAAAACTTAGAAAACGCGTCCACGTCACGCATTGTTGGATCCCCCGCCACTGCAATATCACAGGCAACGAAAAAACAGACGACCTGGCAAAGAAAGCTGCAGAAAAACAGATCACCTGGTGCTATGTCCCACCCACCGATGCCGTCTAAACAGTCAAATTACTTTGTAAAAACACATGGCAGGAGAAATGGAATCATAACACAGCTAACAAACAAGCCATCGAAGATACTAGAAAAATATTTTACAGAGACACAAATATGAAAGACCTCTTCGAACGCAATAACCCACAAAAAATCCTGAATTTGTTGAATTACATAAAGATTAAAAGCCAAATATAGTACATTAACTTTTACTTAGCTTAAACTTGGTTTTGAACCCACCGCTAATGCCATGTACATAGCCTAATTGAGCTGGAATGGCAATAAACGCAAACAAACAAACAAACAAAAACATTGTTGTGTTAAAGGCTGAACTGTCACCCTATTCTGAGTTCTGGTTGCCTGCACGCCCGATTTTGCTGGGCGGACATCTATGAAGGTTCAAGGCGGTGCATTGATCTGTGATCTAAAATCTAACCCTTGCCAGAATTAAGGGATTGTGGAGCTCCACAAGTTCAGTTCATTGGACTTTATGGCTGGTTTATGCCCTTCAAATTGCTCCAAGATTACCCTAATTAATTTCGGGACACATCTTATTGATAATTAAAGCAAACAGGGTGAATCTGGGCTCGGTGGGTGGCACTGTCGCCTCACAGCAAGAAGGTCCTGGGTTCGATCCTTTCTGTGCTGAGTTTGCATGTTCTCCCCGTGTCTGCTCCGGTTTCCTCCCACAGTCCAGAAACATGCAGTCAGGTTCATTAGAGACACTGAATTGCCCTATAGGTGAATGGGTGTGTGTGTGTTTGGGTATGTGGTACATGTGGTGGGGTGTCAGTCTGCAGGTCAACCGGTGGACATGACGCCCATGGTGTGTGGTACCAATAGAGGGGCTGCTGGGGTTTAAAATGCAGATCAGTTGGTACTGGTGATGAGGTGAATGTATAATGCATGGAACCTTCTGTATACGGGTCTGTGCAGTCACGGACCAAAGTGCCCATGCTGACTGACGTCCACTGTTGAATACATCTACAATATACATGCAGACACTGGTACCGAACATTGGAGCGATGGAGATTTTCCAAGATCACACAGCTGGCCGGGAATGTGAGCGTCACCTTGTTTTGTACAGCAATTGAGGAACGTGCTGGTAACATCTTCAGATGTCGTCGGCGGGCGGTCCTAATGTTTTGGACGTGTGTGTATCTCGCAGGAAAAAGCCATAAGCATCTGGGAGTCCAAGAATTTCTTCATGGAGCTCGAGCCGCTTCCCGGAAGTCTGGAGGCTGTAAAGGAGATGGCCAACATGGAGAAGTAAGCACAAGCTACACACGGACAGCATCATGTCATAAAAATGCTTTTAAAATGTTTATGTTCATCCATTCTCCTGTGGTACAATCTTCTCTACACTCACCGTCCACTTTATTAGGTACACCTATCTGGTATGTACATGAATCGATTGATTATTTTAAAAGCTACACCTTATACATACAGTTAAACTTATTTATCAGTCAAAAGGACCCCCTACTGACCAGATGTTATTTGGGTCATAGGTGGAACACCCTAATGACACCATTGTAGTGGTGTAGCAGGTGCAGCAGTGTTGTTGAGATGTTTAAACACCTCACATTCAGTGTTGGTTGGGAAAACAGTGCTCCACCTAACAATTAGTTGATACAGTGATTAAAAATCCCAACAACACTCCTGCTCTCACAACAGATGCTTTTATCCAAAGCGACTTAAAATTATGGCTGAACACGATTGAGGGTTCAGGGCCTTTCTCAGGGGCCCAACAGTAGCAACTTGGCAGTGATGGGGCCTGAACCAGCAACCTTCTGATTATTAGTCCAGCACCTTAACCACTGAGCTACCGCTGCCCTTTAATACCATGTTAGTGTCATTGTGCCGCTGAGAATGTTGCACCACCCTTATATAAACGGGAAACAAAGTGTTCAGAGCTACAGTTGGTAATTGTATACCCACATCTGTGTCATAAGTAAGGCTCTACCTAATTCACGTCTGTGAGAATTGCATCACGAACCCTGAAATGAACCGTTTCCCCATATAATACACAATTTGCTTTAAAGTTTGTATTTAATGATTTAACGTTTTTCATTCGTGCAGCGTTCAAGTGCTTCACGTTTACTGCTTAATCTGCACTATGAGGCGTCCTAGCGATCCTACGGCAATTCAGTTAGCAATCGCTCAGTCAAAACGTCCAGGATGTGGAAGTAAAGCAGCTAAACACACGACTCGGGGAACTGAGTTTGGAAAACTAACAACCAGTTCTGTGAAGCCTCACACCGTCGCTGGATGTTCTAGGTTTACATTCAACTACAGCGGTACCTGGAAACTCAACATCAGTGGGTTCTGGGAGTGGAGTTGAGTTGAGTTTTAAAGACGTTGAGTTTCAAGGTATTTTTTCCCCATAAGGATGTTTGGGAAACCTGTTAATGCGTCGATGGTCCCGTGGAGCTGCAGATATTTTAGTCTCATGTAAAATAATGAGGTTGTTTTTGACTCTTAAACACTGAAAATAACACAAATATAATATAAACACACTGAAATACAATTACTAACAGTTACACATCAGTAAAAATACAATAAAAGCTGCACTTTAGTTTTACTTCTTTATTGTTTCCTGACGCTTCTTAATGCTGGAGACGCTTGATGTCGGAATACCGTATTCCCTTCAGCCCCGGCGCATTCACACGAGAAGTGACAAAACCGCTTCTGCTATTTCCTATGAAGTGTGACGGCGGTGCACAAAACTTAGCGTGACTTACTGTAGTAAAACAGTGAGTGAGGAATGTGATTAGTGGAGGAACTTATGAGCAGTAATAATGAAGAGAAGTTTAGTGCTCCTGTCTCCTTCTTTTACTACATTAAACCACGTTAAGCTTTATTTTCAACCAGAAGCGTTTTAGACTCTGGGAGAAGCTGATTCTGATTCTCACCATTTCTCAGAAGCTGGAGCTGTAACACAAGTTTAAAAGTGAAACAGGGAGGAGAATCCAGATAAACACAGATACATGTGGAGCTGTAACCCTGGATCTGACGCTTATTCCACATTAATGCTGATTCAGATCAGATTCACACGCTGATGACCCTTTTACCTGAACAAAGTGGCTGTTCATTGTTCATTTGAAATTAAATAAATAAATTTTTTTTAAAACAAACTGAACACATTGAGTTTAAGGGTACAAAGATTTTGAGTTTAGGGGACGTCGAGTTATGAGGTACCTCTGTATTAAGAGCTGAGCTGTGCTGTGTATCGTAGCTTCTATTTATTCTATCATTTAATTTAATGACTGATGTGAAATGTGGCTCTTTTCTTTATAAATCTCTGTAATCTGTGATTTTTGAAAAACCAGCTCTGTGTAATTAAGCACATTTTCCAGTGAATTTAGTAGGTACCTAGTAATAAGTGTAGCTTTACATGTACTAGATAGGCGTCTTCGATGAGTGTGTACCAGTAATTGATGGTGCTCTCTTTCTCCCAGTACAGATGTCTTCATTTGCACCAGTCCAATCAAACACTATGCCTACTGTCAGTATGAAAAGGTAAGTCATGCTTCCTGTTCCTGTGGTGGTAAAACGAGGCTGTGATATGGTGTAAGGTTATCATTATGTGTGTGTGTGTGTGTTCAGTACGCGTGGGTAGAGAAGCACCTGGGCTATGATTTCTTGGAGCAGATCATTTTGACCAGAGACAAGACCGTAGTGAGCGGGGACATCCTGATTGATGACAAGCCCGACATACTTGGTAAGATCTCAGAATGACTGAAATCCCTCATACACGTGCACCTTTACCCAGGAGTGAATGCCCACCAGAGTTGTCTTGAAGACATAAAGAGGTGGATGGCTGACAATTTCCTTCAGCTGAATGAAAGCAAGTCAGAGGTTATCATTTTTGGGGGTCCTCATCACATCAATAGTGTCTCCAATAACCTTGGTCACTTGTCTACATGTGTCAAAACATCTGTGAGAAATCTTGGTGTTATCTTTGACTCTGACCTCCGATTTGATAAACAAATCATGTCTGTAATAAGGAATAGCTTCTTCCAGCTCAGAAATATTGCGAAGATGAAGCCTTTTCTCTGCTGTTCTGACCTGGAAAAAGTTATTCATGCATTCATTTGTGCAAGAATTGACTACTGTAATTCTCTGTATATTGGGATGAATCAGTCTCTGTTGCGGCGCTTACAGGTGGTCCAGAATGCAGCAGCAAGGTTACTGACTAATACCAAGAAAAGAAACTATATTACACCTGTCCTCGCCTCACTACATTGGCTGCCTGTTCAGCACAGGATTCAGTTTAAAGTGCTTTTATTTGTTTTTAAAGCGCTTAATGGTCGAGCCCCGGCTTATCTCAGTGGTACGCTTTCTCCCGCAACCGCACAGCGATCTTTAAGATCAGCCACTCAGAATTTGTTGACTGTTCCTAGGGCTTTTGTGCATTTGCAGTTTATGCTCCGAGGCTATGGAACACTCGACCTCCTAATATTCCACAAGCACCTTCGGCCGCTGTTTTTAAATCACTCCTAAAAACATACCTTTATAAGCTGGTATTTGAACAGTGAGGAGCCGTGGTAATTATAATTGTTTAGTCTATTTTTATCTGTTTTATTTTCTCTCTTACTCTGTATTTTTATTTGGTTCTTACTTTTTTAACATAATGTTGTGTATGCTTATTCGATGTACAGCACTTTGGTCAACGTGAGTTGTTTTAAGAGTGCTTTATAAATCAGATTTACTTACTTACTTACTTACTTACTAGAGTGCCAAACAACCACACGGTTCAGACCTGGTTATTTGGCTCCTCAGAGGCTTCTCAGAGCTGTTTTGAGAGTGTATTATGATGCTGGTCTGAATGGTTTGGCTCGTCTGTGTAAAGCACTAAAACTGGTTTACAGTATTCCCATGTAAAGACGAGTGAGAACCGTATTTCAGAACAAAAAGAAATGAGTGGAACTACTGGTGAACTTAGCTTTGAACTCCAGTTCATTCCACAAGTCAAGTCAAGTAAAATTTATTTGTATAACGCTTTTTACAATAGACAGTGGGTGTGTTCGAAAACCTAGTGAGCTCTCTACATAGACGCATATTACGTCATCCTACACGCGCTACGGAGAAGGAGGCTGTTTGAATTCTTATGCCAAGTTCACACTACACGACTTTCCAAGTGGTCGGGTCGCAGTACAGTTTACACTACACGACTGGATCTCTTGTAATCTGGATCTCTTGTAAGGGGGTCACACACTACACCATCTATCACCAACTGGAATCACAGACGAGCTTCTCTGCTCTCCCAAACTACGTTCTGTCACGAAAACACACGTGAGAAGTGACGAGGGGTTTAATGACACCACGTCTAAAAATGCACGTCAACAAGTAGCGAGAGATCAAAGTTTGTGCGCTGATGTGCAGCGTAAAATCAAAGAGGAAAAATAAATGAATCTGAGTGGATTTGGCAACACGAACAGTATGGATTGTTCTATAGTGAGTTGGAGGTTAATAAATATTTTTTGCAATGCAGCGTGGGTATTTTGGTAGAGAACGATCAGGTCAGAAATACTGTAAAACTTGTGTGTGTGTGCTGATGTATTCTGATATAAACTATATTACGCCCCTGTCCCACCTGTCCTCCCCTGCGTTTCCCCTCACACCGTATCTTGCGTTCTCATTGGCTGTTCGACACAGCACTCACTGCCAGTCGGGCAACTCAGATGAGATATCTGACATGCTAGAAATCTCGCTTCGGTCGCCGAGCGCTTGGCGAGCCGCTCGGATCGAGTTGTTAAGTAGTTTACACATAGCGATTGAGAGCCGAGTTTTGATCGCAGAGCGAACACCGAGTTGCTCCCGAGCCGGCAAATCTAGCGCTGACCAGCCGCCGAGCGAAAATCAGGACAAAAGTCGTGTAGTGTGAACCAGGCATAAGGTGCCTTAAAATGCTGATTAGTGAGGCACCTTAAATCTGAACGGTAGTTTGACTGAATAACGAGGGAGCGTCCGATGCTGCCTTAGTGCTGAAGATCAATCCCAGCATTCAGTGCAGCACGACGTTTCTCACAAAAAACTACAAACATAGCGGATGGATGTGGAGCAACCAACTGAGTTCTTTTCACACGTAAATAAATTATACTTGATAATTGGGAGTATTGAAATAATTGATGTATTTTCTTCCCATTTTCCTCCCGATTGAGTGACTCAATTTGTCTCCCGCTGCTGAGAGATACTTGATTGCATCTGAGGAGAGCCTCCTCCGACACGTGTACAGCCCTCCTCTTCTCACCCCTGCATTCTGCACAGGCGTCTCTTCCGCCGATCAGGGTCCTTACACAGCGTATGAAGACCCACCCACACACACATCGTTGATGTTTAATCTGTATACAGGTGTAATTATACAAGTGTTGTTTATTTGTAAATTGCATCGTCAGGGAGAGTTGAAGTGTTTCCGGTACACGGAGGGAGACGTCACTTGACATGCTAGCACGTTGTGCCACCTCATCCCATTGGTTTGAATGGCATGAGGCTAACTGTGTTAGCTTAGTAATCGAAAACGGACGTAATCGCTGTCTAAGTAGTGCGTTAAGAGTAACCTGACTTATAAGTCGACGACTTATTAGAATCCTCTCTACTGAGGCAGCTGCCTGTGTAGGCAGTAAGACAGCAAGGCAGCTCACTAGGTTTTCAAACACACCCTATGTCTAAAAGCAACTTTACAGAATCCAGGACCGACAGACCAAAAAAAACACAGCCGAGCAGCCGAGGGCGACGGTGGCAGGAAAAACTCCCTTAAAAATGCAGGAAGAACCTTGAGAGGAACCAGACTCAGCAGGAACCTCCATCCTCCTCAGGTGGCCTGGAGAATCATTCAGATGAATTAGACTTACACAAAGCATACCTACACACAAAATGAAATTAAACTAAAAGTTATAACTAGCAAAAATAATTTTTAATAGGTTCCTAGACTTGCTGGTACTGTTGGTTGTTCTCAGACTAAACTTTTGGAACCCTGATGTTTTCCTGTAACAGGTGTAGAACCGAATCCCTCCTGGGAGCACATTGTCTTCACCGCCTGCCACAACAAGCACCTGCCCGCCGGCGCCACCCCGAGGCGACTCCTGTCCTGGAGCGATGACTGGAGGGGGATCCTGGAAAGCAAGCGCTAGCGAGAAACTGCCAACCACAAACCTCCAGCCAAACCTCCTGCCGTACCTCTGTACCACCTCACCCCGGGTCAGCCTGAGCGGAGCTGCAGCGATCCCGTCAGTGTTAGTGGTGCACAAATCCCTCCGCATGACCCGTCACTGATATATTTAGGGTAAAGACACGACCAGCATGATCGACTTCACCATCCACTGTAAAACAAAATATTTAAAATAAGGGTTAAAATCTAGACTTTTCATTTCATCTTTTGGTCAACATCACTAATATTGTGCAAATGTAATTATATAATGTAAGACTAATTAACTGAACAATAATTAAGCAGTAATTTTAAAAGTCATGCAGATAGATTTATACTGTATAACAGACCTACACGGTACGTTCACTCCTAACCTGCACAAACCTAAATGCACAAACGAACATGAACAGAACTTTTATACTATATTCACTCACATTAGAAGAAACGAAGTGTTCATGTGGATCCGTGGACTGTACACCACATGAAACAGGGTACCTGTCCAGGATTCCGATTATTTTATTGCTTTTTATAATAGTTTTTATGATTTAGGGATGAGGTGGAGGTGCTTTAAATAAGTATACTGTGGATTTGGGAAAGTATTCAGACCCCTGGACTTTTTCTGTGCACTTCATGGTGTTGTGGATTTTTTTTGTTTATGAATTCATCAGCTCTGCCATCCGGCTGGGCTGGGCAGCTATATGAACAACGTTTGGCTGTTGTTCATCTAGGCTGGGAACCGGATAGGGAGCTCATAACTGATGCAATTACGACCTCTGCTGGCTGATTGATGGAGCTGCACAGAGTCGAGGAATAATGCTGATCAGGGTGTGTCTCTCCATGCACAAAGCTGATCCACATATGAACTCGCCTCGTGCAGGTGAAAAGAAGCAGTCGGGTACTGCACACGTGTCGGAGGGGGCGTGTGTCAGTTCGCTCTCCTCAATCGGGGCGGGGGTCAGCACCAGTACAGAGGAAGCATAATGCAATCGGGTAAAAATTAGACGCGCTAAAAATCGGGAGAAAATGCTTTAAAAAAATGAGCTAACAGTGGGTTTAAAAGGTAGAATTTGTACAAACCTGGTGGGCAGCTGCATTTTGAATCATTTGCAGGGGTTTAACAGTGGACATGGGGGGTTCCTGTCAGGAGGGAGTTGCAGTCGTCCTGCCTCGAGATGACGAGCGATCGGACCAGAATCTGAGCGGCTTCCATAGAGAGGAACGCTCAAATCTTTTTGATGTCGTAGATGAGGATTCGGGATGATCTTGGCTATCCACGACAACACCAAGGCTGCAAACATGACCAGTAATTTGATTAAAAGGAATTTTGGGTTTGGCCCTATATTGCTCAGGAGTGTGTATTTTAAACAATATTATAAAGTATTAGTGATACAGAGTGTTTACTATTGTTTATTTTGCTTTTAGGAGTGATTACAGGAGGGAATAGTCGGGTAATGCAGCCCTCACAGTCATAACTACCTCTAAAATGATAGAAAATGACTTCGGCAATTTCACTGCAAACCTAAAACCACTGTAACACAAACACTCGCTGTTCTTACGTCATACTGCTATCGTTAGAGACGGTTGAAATTCACCTTGTTACTGCATGTTCATAAATGTACTTTGTGCTCCACAACAAACTGTACGTCCTTGTATGGGGATGAAAAGAAATGATAATAAAATAAATACAGGTTTTAATAAAGAATGATGTTGATTTACCTACAATATCGCTTCTGTATTCGTGTTTATGGATAACAACGTTGTTTTCTACATTCTACAGCATCTACACACCATGGCTTGCTTTTTCGGACATACATTACACATCAGCCATAACATTAAAACCACCTCCTTGTTTCTACCCTCACTGTCCATTTTATCAGCTCCACTTACCATATAGAAGCACTTTGTAGTTCTACAATTACTGACTGTAGTCCATCTGTTTCTTTACATGCTTTGTTACCCCCCTTTCATGATGTTCTTCAATGGTCAGGACCCCCACAGAGCAGGTATTATTTAGGTGGTGGATCATTCTCAGCACTGCAGTGACACTGACATGGTGGTGGTGTGTTCGTGTGTGTTGTGCTGGTATGAGTGGATCAGACACAGCAGCGCTGCTGGAGTTTTTAAATACCGTGTCCACTCACTGTCCACTCTATTAGACACTCCTACCTAGTCGGTCCACCTTGTAGATGTGAAGTCAGAGACGATCGCTCATCTATTGCTGCTGTTTGAGTCGCTCATCTTCTAGACCAGGGGTTTTCAACCTGTGGGGCACGCCCCCCCGGGTTACTTGTCTGGGGGGGCTCGAGTGCCTGACCGGGGGGCGTGGCATTATTAGATTTTTTTATTTCTAAAACTAAAGCAATTAATTTTTCACCCACGGGAGACATATTTGATTAGTCTAACTGACCACGCTCACACGCACGTTTAATGTTATTCAGTTCCGTCTGAAAAAAACCTTCAAAATAGAGCTCACAGCGAAGATAAACCGGTGACAAAAGCGACGACCGCTGTTATAGGACGTGTTTGTGTCTTTAAGAGAGACGCTCTGTTCACAGTATCAATTATAAGTGATTCAGGAGTCGATTCATTTTAAGTGCAGCGTAAGTTTCTTTTCTCAGTCATCTCTCCGTGTTTACTGTTATAATGAATGTTGCGGTTGTAAATAAACACCAAATACTACAGAACATTTTGTGTGACTCGCTTACCTTAAAAAGCTCAGGCTTAATTATACTGAGTATTACCACAGAGTCAGAGTCGTCCTGCCTGTGGAGCTAAACGTTTTCAGTCAGAGCAGATGATCCCGAACTAACCAACTTAGTAATTGATGAACTTTTGTCTATGCTCTGTGAAGTAACGTTTTCTGCTCTCATCTACATCAAAAAGCAAGAACCGCTTATGATTTACCAAAGTGAACCACAAATTTATATAACGTGCTGATAGAATCGGCTCAGATGGGGTCGGACTGTATTATCTTTTTAAAATAATATTTTCAATCAGCAAAATTATATAATGTGCACAACATTAATTACGTTCTTTTAGCTTGTCAGAAGCTTTCTCAATGATTTCTGTGCGGTGGTTGACGAAAAGGAGGGGGGCGTGGCGCACGTTGGGGGAGGGGGGGCGCAAGTTCACGGTTGGCACACGAAGGGGGGCGCATGTCCAAAAAGGTTGAAAACCCCTGTTCTAGACCTTCATCAGTGCTCACAGGACGCTGCCCACGGGGCGCTGTCGGCTGGATATTTTTGGTTGGTGGACTATTCTCAGTCCAGCAGTGACAGTGAGGTGTTTAAAAACTCCAGCAGCACTGCTGTGTCTGATCCACTCATACCAGCACAACACACACTAACACACCACCACCATGTCAGTGTCACTGCAGTGCTGAGAATCATCCACCACCTAAATAATACCTGCTCTGTGGGGGTCCTGACCATTGAAGAACAGCATGAAAGGGGGTAACAAAGCATACAGAGAAACAGATGGACTACAGTCAGTAATTGTAGAACTACAAAGTGCTTCTATATGGTAAGTGGAGCTGATCAGTGTATGTTTCTGCTACAGGTGTATAACAATGATTTAAGGTAAATGAAATGCAAAGCGAGCGCTGTAAGACGTGCTTTGTCAACAATCAGGTTTTTCCTTCCAACATCAGCTCTTGACCTCAGTGACTCTATGGACTCAGTGGGCACAAATTCCCACATAGTCTTGTAAAAAGCATTTCTCAGAAAGTGAATGTTATTACAATGCACATGGTTCTGGAATGGGATGTCTAACAAGATCAGGTGTTCCAACACTTTTGTTTATAGAGTGTACATCAAGCCAGTTGTCTGGTCATAATAATTCGTCTTATTCTTTATTAAAGTTGCTCAGCTCTTTATGCTGATCAGATCTGCTGCGTTTAACACGTAAGCCATGAGGAGCCTCCATCAGTTTGACATCTATTCAGTTTGGCATCTCATTGTATGTACAGTATGTACATATGGTTTAGTTTTACTGAAATGTGTAAACAACTCCTTGCAGAACATTGGGCAGCCACATGCAGGAGCCCTCACACGATGGGACTTGCCTCAAGATTTTAAAATGTGGAATTGTACTTTTGGCCTCCTTCATTGTTAAATTATGAGTATAATAATAATGTCGAGTGTCAACAGTGTGAACACTGGCCATTAGGGGGCGATAAGTCTCTATGTAGACATTTCATTATTACAAATCATAAAGTAGGGGCCCCAGATTAAAACTGTATTCATGAGGGGCCCCACACACACTCCTGAGTTTTCTGTGTATGTATCTAAACCCAGAGGAAATGTCGTGTTGAGGTTCTGTTCTGTAGAGCCGAAATACTGCTCACACATTGTTCCAATCAATACACGTGAGAATTATTGTAATGATATGTAATTTTAAATTGTAATTTTAAATTGTAAGTCGGATGGCCACTTCCATAACCCCACGGTTTCTTCTGACGTGTTCGTGAATGAATTGTGATCGTTACAAGCATCCGGTTCACTCCCAAAGGAGGACGAATACGTGTCCATCCAGGCATGAAAAACCGGCCTGTCTGCTCTAAAACCGGACGTATGCACACTCTATCTGTAAGTTAGT
The DNA here is from genome assembly GCF_030014385.1 of Trichomycterus rosablanca. NCBI lineage: Eukaryota > Metazoa > Chordata > Actinopteri > Siluriformes > Trichomycteridae > Trichomycterus > Trichomycterus rosablanca. The sequence continues at coordinate 39,467,766 of NC_085997.1, forward strand.
CCTGACCTTTTGATCTAACAGTGATCCTTCACTATGGTGTGTTGGCTGATCCTGTCCTCGGATGTTCTGTCCTTGTGTCCTCCTCATATAGAAAGATTTGTTTAGGAGCAATAGTAATAGTATAGAGCAGAACTTTATTTTAAAGCCACATTTTGTCCATGATTTTTACACAAGCCAGCAACACAAACGATGCATCTTACTCTTTAGTTTACAAAGATGGATCATAAAGCCACCACAAGGGGGCGTGTGTGTACAAGTTTATTTATTTAAATAACACATTTTTCTGCGACTTGCGACCCTACCCCGGGTTTGAAAATGGTATAGGCCAAAGTTTATATATACACTTATGATTTGAAGTAGTGTAATGTTCTGTAATGTTGGTAAATTTTCAAAATACTTTGTGTTTCATTCTTGTTAAACGATGATTTTCTCATTAAAACAAGATCATTCTCTGACATAATGAAAGTATTTTTTTCTGCTTGGCAATATTGTGTCAATATTGTAATATATAATGTCAATATTAAAGCAAAATGAGTTACAACTATGATCATTTTATGCCACTCAGGTGGTACCTCACCAACCTCATCACCTCACGCTAAAAATATCTGCCACTCTGTCGTGAAAAAAGGAGAAACTACTTAAAAGCTTTAGAGAAACTGTAAATGCGTCAGAGTTCTGTAAAGTGCCGATGGGGTTGGAGTATGAATTCTCCTAGCAGAGAGCGAACAACAGCTCACTGTTCACAACAACACACACACACACACACACACACCAGCAGTAACACACACCAACAACAACAACACACACACACACACCAGCAATAACACACACCAGCAACAACACACACACACACCAGCAAACACACACCAGCAACAACACACATCAGCAAACACACATCAGCAAACACACACCAGCAACAACACACACCATCAAACACACACACCAGCAACAACACACACACACCAGCAACAACACACACCACACACCAGCAACAACACACACCACACACCAGCAAACAACACACACCATTAAACACACACCAGCAACAACACACACCAGCAAACACACACCAGCAAACACACACCAGCAACAAAAACAGGCTTCAGTTGCTCCACCCTGATATAAAATCCTGTTGATGTGGGTGCGAGTGTGTACAACACAGCCAGTGTAATCTAAACCAATCTAAAGTTACAGCCTGAAGCTCACAAACATAAGCAAAGCAAAAGTAATCACATGAAAAAGAGATAAACACACAAGGACAAACGAATCAGATGTTTAACTACGTCAGACTCCAGACTGCTTTATCTTTTCCCACTGGATCGGTTTTCTATCTTTCCACTCTTTCCATTTTTTCCAGTCCCAGAGATTTTATTACAGACAGGATCGTTTAGGAACAGACGACCCAACACATTTAAAAGCGCATTTTAGATATAACTGCTATTTTACCCATCAGTCTAAACCCGGTCAAGCACAGCGATGAAGATGATGTTAAGGTACTGGACTAGTAAGACTAGAAGGTCGCTGGTTTAAGCCCCACCACTGCCAGGTTGCTGCTGTTGGGCCCTTGAGCAAGGCCCTTAAGCCTCAATTGCTTAGACTGTATACTGTAACTGTACTGTAAGTTGCTGTAAAGGCGTCTGCCGAAAATGTTAATGTGAATGAAGCAAAACCATAAAAACCTTGGCGCACAGATTCTGAACACCTCGGTTCGAATCTCGGCTCTGATACCAGTCGGCTGGGCACCACCTAGCGGGCACAATTGGCAGTGCCTGCAGCAAACACTAATTGGCCACAGAGTCTGCTAGGGAGGGATGACCGGACTATGTGGGTGGGGTCTTCAAACGCTGTGTAAAGACCCTGATTGGCAGATAGAGGCGCCTGTGCAGAGTGCATGGGTGTAAAAGGGTTCCGCTAAGGGCTGCGGGCGGGTCGGAGGAGGCGTGAGCACCAATATACCCTCCTCACCTACAATCAGGGATCCACCAGCAGCGGAAGATAAACTGACTACCATAAATCAGGAGAAAAAAGGAGAAAATGCAGAAATAAAATAGAACAAATAAATAAGTCAATCAAAAACCTAATTGCAGTCAGGACACCAGATTCTACCTGTTTAAATCTCCAGTTTAATATTCTATAAAGGCCCAAGATTTATGGATTTAATGGTCAGTGATAGCTCAGCATCATAGACTAGCAATCATAAGGTTGGTGATTCAAGCCCAAGTCGCTGTTGTTGGGCCCTTGAGCAAGGCCCTGTGATAGACAATTACTGATTAAACTGTTTTCAGCAATATGATTAAGTCGCTTTTATCCAAAGGCTGTAAATATAAATGTAAATAATTTTGATTGCCCTGCCAGGACAACAGATGAACCATGAGGTCCAAAAGAACCATCTGTGGATCTCCATGATCAAACTGTGTGCCAGACTGTGTCAATACCAGGGTGAGTATGGTATGGGGCATGTCAGTGCCTTTGGTGAAGGTTGTTTCCACGTCTGTGATGCTGCATTAATGCAGAAAAGTACGTTGAGATCTTAGAACAACACGTGCTTCCTTCATGATGACGTCTGTTCCAGGGGCGTCCAGCATTTTTCAACAAGACGATCCTGCACTCATTACAGTGCTGGAGCGTCCTGCCTGCAGTCCTGCTCTGTCCCCGATAGAGGACGTGAGGAGAATCTTGAACCCTGAACTGTTCCACACATTAAGACGTGTTCGCAGGAAGAACGGGAAAAAATAACGGAAACACGTCATCGCTCGGCGTCCTCGGTGCCGAAACGTCTTTTAAGTGTCGTGAGAAGGAACAACGATGGTACAGAGTGGTTAATGCTTTACTCTCTTTTACAACTTTATTTGGAATGTTAAGCAGGTCTGAAATGCAGGAATGGATGTTTATTAATAAATGAAATGAAGTCGAGCAGACAAGGAGGAATAAAGCTCAAACGTTGCATGTTCATCCCGAGCGGCTGGACGCATGATGGTGAGCTGAGTGGGTGAATATGAAACACTCGTGTGCTGGCGCGGGCGGACGCTGCATATGCACCAGCGACCGAGAAAACCAGAGAGAAGTTCTTTTTTTCCATTACGGCCTTCTGAACGTGGACGTCAGCGATTTAATATCGACGCTTGGTCTCTCGTCCCCGCGTGCTGACCACAGCGTGATGACGCTGCACCTCGGATTCATTAAATCGGCCGTTAGGAGAGTCGACGGTGACGCAGACGTGTTCACTTCAGTTTCTTTAAACTGTCTTGTGTAACGCCTTACACACACACACACACACACACACACACACTCGAACAGAGCTGCAGCTAACTGGATTTGAGAGCGTAGCCACACTGTGAGTGATTTGCCCTCCGTCGGTCTCTGACAGCAGCACTAGATTAAAAGGTCTTTAATAGAATAAAAGAACTCGCACCGGCGGCTACAGAACACGAACACAGTTGCTTCTAAACCAGTATGTACGCAGTGCATTCCGAAAGTATTCAGACCCCCGGAGTTTTTGCACACATTTGATTTTGAGCGGATATAATCGCCAGTTTTCCATCGACCGTAATAACAAACTGAAAACCACTTCATTCATGGGGGCGTCATTGTTTTCTTTTGTTTTCTCCCAATTTTTTTTTTTTAGTGCATCAAATTTGTCTTCCTCTGCTGACAGACTCCAGATTTGCATCCGAGGAGAGCACGCCGCTGCCCACGCCTTCTTTACACGTGTATTACATTCAAATCCCTTCCTGCACGGGCGTCTCTTCCGCCAATCAGGGTCCTTACACAGCGTATGAAGTCGCACCCACCCACATATAGCCTGGTCCCCACCCTACAGATACGGTGGCCAATTAGTATCTGCTGCAAGCACTGCCAATTATGCCCGCCAGATGGTGCCCAGCCGACCGGTGGCAACACCGAGCCTCGAACCCGGGATTTCTCGGTGCTGGTCGGTCAGCGGAATATCCCGGAGGCATCATTGTTAAAGTAAGTGTTCCGCTCGTACCTAGACGAGCAGGCAGGTTCTAAGAGTTCCCAGTTTGTCCTGTTTCCAAGGGCTGGTTTGTCGGACGGTCGGAACATCCAATCACATTGTGATATCCAGTTCTCAGTTCTGCGCTGTCCCTGTTCCGTCCGCTTTCTCCGTTCCGGACTTGCAGATGTGTGGATGTGCTTCAGCTATTAATAGCGAGACGCACCCGGTCCCAGTACAGAATGGAAATAGAACCCAAGTTGTGAATGTTCAATCAAAGTAGAACAACACTGTGGCTAAAAGGAGACTAACAAGGAAGCCAAATTAATAAAAACTAAGCAATAACGTCTGCAGCTCACAACGGAGAAAATGGACAGAACGGGGACAGTGCAGAACTGAGAACTGAACGTCATGATATGACTGGCTGCTCCGACTGTCCGACAAACCAGCCCTTGGAAATAGAACAGACAGGGAACTTTCAGAATCTGGTGGCACGGCTCTGCAGGAACAGAACATCTACTTTCACACTGGCGACGCCCATGCATGAAGTGGTTTTACGCGTGGGTCCTGCTCTACCAGTACAGTTCCAAAGCGAGACCCAAAACCATACAAGGGTGCATCAGGGCGAGTTCCCAGAAAGCTAAACAAAGCTGGCATCGCACACCGGACCGAGCGGCCCAGCATCGTAGAGAAAAGCAAGTGTGCCAACAAATGAGCTGCCAAGAACGACAGGAACAGGTCGTGATAAATAGAGGAACGTCCACCTGGAGCAAATAAATGCTCATGAAGAATGGGTGATTTTCAACCAAGAGAGATTGACAGAGCACAAACTACTGCGCCTCTGTGCTCCGACTGATGGCCAAACTAGGCAGCGCAGAGGGACTCTGAACCAAAATTTCCAAGTAGAAGTACATTCTAAGACTTTACACCTGGAAGGATGTCCAAACTTCTCCAGCCCACTGTTTTAAATTTAAAGGGAAACTCTTACCCCACACACTTGAGCTGGCATCTCAACAAACTACAATGAGGGAGGAAATATAATTACGATACTAGTGGTTCACCTGATCTCACCATGAGTGGTTATAAAGGTTCATGTCAAGTGTTTCAACTGTTTTCCGAATCTGTTTACTTCTGCCTTGCATCGCTACGCATCTCGATGTCTGACCTCCTCACCTGTTTCATTAGCTTCTATTAATGTTGTGTTTTATTTATATTTACTGTTATATTTATTTCAGAGTATTTTATTGACCTGACTGCACGTCTTTGGACTGTCGGAGGAAACCCACACAGACACAGGGAGAACATGCAAACTCCACACAGAAAGGACCCTGAGGAATCAAACCCAGGACCTTCTTGCTGTGAGGTGACAGCACTACCTACTGTGCCACAGTGCCAGTCAAAGAAGCAGACACAGTAGGATAAATCCTCAGAAAGAGGAGGTGGTGGAACCCTCCAGAACCATGGGAATAAATCAGGGAAAAACGCAAGCGACCATTTATAGCTAGACACAAACAGCAGACCCCATTGTTACGTTACTGGACTGTGAGGGCGTGTCAGACTGAATCACTGAGATGTAAACACATCAATCATTTCCTTCTTAAATTAGATCCGACTTGGGATTGGTGACTCAAACAGTGAAGGGAGAGAAACGGAAGAGGAATCGTGCATCAGTCCTAATAATAGAAGCTTTGTGTGTCGGGCTCGTCTCTACAGACTGAAGTCTGACACGTGCTTCATACGGACCGATCGGCATCACACGAGAAGCACATGTCAGACACGGGCTGCATTTTTACATTCAAATCCATGATTAAGGTGCTCAGGTGGCGCATATTCCACTAGTGCACCTAACCCTATCCCTGGACTCTCTCTGGAGTTCCAGTCTCAGCTCTGCTACCATCAGGTAGGCGCCCTCTAGCGGGAACAATCGACAGTGCAGACAGTGTAGCAGACAAAATAAATCGACCACTAGTCTGCTGGGTGGGAAAAGACGGGACTAAAAAGTGGGCGGGGTATTTGAGGCTGTGTAAGGACCCTGGTTAGTAGCCTGAGGCGCCTGTACAGAAGTGGAGGAACGTGGAGATCAGCCCGTGACTCTCCGTGCGTGAGACCGACCTCACGTGCCGATCCACCAAAGTACAGGCAAATAAGAAGGGGTCGCTTCAGAGGGAGGGCGTATCACGAGAATATACCCTCCTCGAAAAACATCGGGGTCTCCAGCAGAGGAAGAGGAACCAAATGCTGGGATCTGGACATAAAATGCCTGCACCGGGCAGGTCTATACGGAGATCCATATCGTGCGCGGAGAGTCACTCACTCATCTCCATTATCTCCTGTCTCTGTGCAGGACCATCAATCAGCCAGCAGAGGGAGTAACTGCAGCACTTATGAGGAATCCCATCCAATAATCCCACCCTTAGACCGCTGTGCCACCTAAGCACCCAGGTGTAGCTTATAATCAATAAACAGACGTAGCAGACAGGTGCACCTAATAAAATGCTCAGCAAACACGTTTGTTTTTCCCAGCAGTTTTGCTCTGTTGAAACTCCTGCTGCTCCACTTTGAACATGCTGGAGAAACTAAAATTGAAGTGAATTGGTAGATGTGGCGTCTCTGACGTACGCAGGGTTCGGATGCCAGCGCTGCTCTATGAGTCACCCGTCTCCGCTGTAATGGGTTCTGCTGTTGTGCAGTAAATGCGCGGCGGCTCGGAGAAGCTTGTTTATCGCTCTGATGTACCACAGTGATGTTACATGAGGTTCGAGGCATTAAACCGGCTGATCAAAAGGTCGTGCTCGTATCTGGGTTACGTCTGCTTAAATAAAGGGGCGAGAGTGTGATGATGGACTGGCACCCTGTCTGTGGAGAATACATTGAGAAGGGGGGTTCCACTGCGACCCTAATTTGGATATCTAGGTTAGTAAAAATTAACTGATGCATGATAAAAAAAACAAGACCTGGAGGAAGAACAGTGAACAGTAAAGTGAAAAAGTTTGAAGCTGAGCTGCAGAGGAAGATCTGGGAGCACAGCAGATATTTAGCCCCTCTGTCCTCTTTGTTTGGGGACGCAGGGGGACTGCACGTGTCCACTGTCCCACACACACCACACACACCACATATCGTGTCATTTTGTGCTGTGAGCAATCATCAAGCAGATTGTCTGAATAATGCACTCCATCCAATACATTCAATCAAAACAGAAACACCCTGTCCAGAGTGTGTCCAGCGTGTGTTTCTCCGTGTGTCCAGTGTTTTCCTGAAGCTGCAAACAAACCAGCTTCGTTTCTCATCTCTGAACCCGGTGATTTTTTGACGATATTTAGATGTTATGTCTTTATTTAACTGATAAGGGAGTAAGAAACTATTTCTACATTTAGAATTTGATCCCTGCAAGATGCTCCAAAAAATCAGGACGGGGGCGTGTTTACCCCTGTGTTCCATCAGCGTTCCTATTAATTCCACTTTTTAATGCGTGGGGAACTGAGGACACTAATTGTAGCAGGTTTGCGAATGGAATTTTTGAACACAGCACACGTGTCCACTGTCTTTCAGTCCATCTGGAATGAGCCGGGGCCCAGAGAACTCTGTAAAGAATCAATGTACGACTTTCTCTTAGTGAGTTTCAGGTTGCATTTCTATAGGGCAGTGATAGCTCAGTGGTTAAGGTACTGGACTAATAAACAGAAGGTTGCCGGTTCAAGCCCCGCCACCACCAAGTTGCCACTGTTGGGTCCCTGAGCAAGGCCCTTAACCCTCAATTGCTCATTGTGTTCCGCTCATTGTGTAAGTCGCTTTGGATAAAAGCGTCTGCTAAATGCTGAAAATGTAAATGTTATACATTTATATTTATCACAGTAGCATGACGGTTTCTTATGCACAAAATTCAACACTCACTAAGATCTCTTCAGATTCCCTAAATCTTTTCACAATATTCTGTAAGGTAGATGGTCAAGTTGAAGTTTGGAACATGGTGGTGAGCCACACCCCATCATTGCTTGTACAGACTGATTCTTTGGTGGATCCTTTTACACCCGATCATGATTCCCTCACCTGGTACCAACCCACCTGCTCACTAAGGAATGCTGAAATCTTTGTCCACGTCCAAACTTTTTTGGAGTCTGTTACAGCATCAAATTCTAAATGTGTTTCTATTTACAAACTACAATGAAGTTAGGGTTTGTAATTTATAAAAATCCCTGAAACTAAACTGAATGGTTGGAACAGCCTTTTTCTAAAATAAGAATGAGGACATGGGCATTGCCATCCTGGTAGAGACCATTCCAATTCCATCCAATAGAAGTAGATACGAATGTTCCAGAGATTCTGCACTCACGATCCACTAACTATTTATTCATATTTATTATTTACTAGCATTACTAAAAACAGACGGATAATAAATTAAAGTTTATCCTATACAGACCTTGTATAACGTATATAGTCTTTACATTTCCACATGAATCCACAACACGTATGAATTATTGATCATCTTTACATTGTGCTTTCTGTTAATAAATCGTTCTTCATTTCTCGTAAAATATTACTGGTAAATATTCTCCCGTTACAACAACACACGGTTCCCATAAACCCTCCACCCACACAGTGACACATGTCCATAAATGGCTTCCCAATATCATCCAGAAACACGTGGTACTGATGCGGTACGCCGCCAATACGCTTCCTGATAACAGTCTGATAACGTGGTGTAAAAGCTCAGGAGGTTCCCATTTCTGTTCCCGTGGAAATGTATATTTACACTGGAGAGGGTAAACAAGGGGGGAAATAAGCGTGGCTTATTATTAATGATAAAAATCAATGGGACTATTAGAGATAAACATGTTTGATGGGCTGATGTAATGGCAGATGTGGAGCAGAGCAAAGCAAATAAACCACAAATGAAAAATCAGTCTGTGGTATCTCCATAAGCATTTTGGTGCAACATATGCCTCCATCTAAGAAAATCGTTTGTCATGGATGTCACACATGGTTTTTGCAAGACAATTCTATGCATTTTACATCACTGTGGCTTTAAAGCAAGAGAGTGCAGATGCTAAACTGATTAGCCTGCAGTCCAGGCCTGTTTCACAGTAAAATGTGTGGCCGATTATTAAGCAGGATTTACAAATACACAGACCTGAAGTGTTGAGCAACTGAAGTTACTTTTACAGCTGCAATAACTTTGTTAACATAACACTGCGGTAAACATGCTCCAACTTCACTTAGCAGACACTGTTATCTAAAGTGACTTACAGTACTATGACAGTATACAGTCTAAGCAATTGAGGGTTAAGGGTCTTGCTCAAGGGCCCAACAATGGCAACCAGGCAGTGGTGTGGCTTGAACCAGTGACCTTTCGATTACTAGTCCAGTACCTTAACCACTAGGCTACAACTGCCCGCACTAAATCCAGGATGACCATATGTACACAGAAAACTTACACAAAGTTCATCAGTTATGATTAGTTTTCCCACTCAATCATGCTCATGAACAATTGAATACTACTGCATGGACACAACAAATTACTTATTTAATTTATATGATAACACACAACGTCCCATACACTGGTCTATTCCCACTTAATAAATATTTCCTATTCAACACTGTACATAAGAATAACTGAACTCTATAACCTGTAATGTGAATTTGACATGAGGTATGAGTGTGTGTGAGAGAGGAGTGAGTTATGTGTGTGTGTGTGTGTGTGTGTGTGTGTGTGTGTGTGTGTGTACTTGTATGTGTGAGCAGACTTGGCCAGTAAAGCCTGATTCTGATTCTGGTTCTGTACTTTTGGTGTCAGTGAAATTTTGGAACAATTTGCTCACCTGTACAAGAATTCAGAAGGGAATAAAAGTAATACAGAGAATAGTAAAAACAGTAGGGAGGAATTTTCAGTAAATAAATATAAAAATCTTTAGCTTAATTTCTCACACCACAGACTTAAATTGAGTTTTAATATTGTTTTTTTTGCTGCTGTTCCTGATTTGTCCTGATAAACGGCAGATCAGTTCTCATGGGTATATTTACAACATTTACATCATCATCACATGTTGTTCAGTAGTTTGACTCTCTGTAATCGTAATCTCTGAGCCCACATCGTTCTGTGTTAAACAAAAACACAGCGTGTTTCATTAGGCATGAAAACTGTGTGTTTACAAATGAATGAGAACACATGAAGACAACAGTTCACGGGAACGCTGTATAAGCAAACATGTACTGATCTAGAACACATACAGGTTTTTCATTTGTATTCTCTATTACAGTAATTATTCCACTAGTATGAATAAAGCTTAAGGAATATAAGCAACCTTTATTTAAACGTTAACCAGGCTTTTCTATGTGGAGTTTGCATGTTCTCCCCGTGTCTGTGTGGGTTTCCTACCGGTGCTCTGGTTTCCTCCCACAGTACAAAGACGTGCAGTCAGGACAACTGGAGACACTAGAAATTGTGTGTGTGAAAGTGTGTGTTTGTGATGGACAAGTGGGGTGGCATGGTGGCTAAGTGGGTAGCACTGTCGCCTCACAGCATGAAGGCCCTGGGTTCGATCCCCAGGTGGGATGGTCCGGGTCTTTTCTGTGTGGAGTTTGCATGTTCTCCCCGTGTCTGTGTGAGTTTCCTCCCACAGTGCAAAGACGTGCAAGTGAGGTGAATTGGAGACACTAAATTGTCCATGACTGTTTGACATTGAACTTGTGAACTGATTAATCTTGTGTAATGGGTAACTACCATTTCTGTCATGATTCATGAATGTAACCAAAGTGTGTAATACATCACGTTAAAATCTTAATAAATAAATGAATAAATAGATGGACAAGCAACCTGCCTTTCTTGACCCACCACAACCTTGACCAGGATAAAGCAATGGTAAAGCAGACAATGAGTTTTGGCATGTCGGCAACGTGAACAGTTATTAAAACATAGTAATTAATGTGCATTTTAGGGCTGGCATTCCATCCGGACATATGGACACCCTACACGGCCTCCAAATCCCTTGTTAATGATTTTATTTATTATTATTATAGTTTGTAACTTCTCAGTGTTCATATAAACAAAGCAGGTTTGACTGCCTGTACAACATTCTTTGGACAGTTGTTTTTGTCTATTGTGAAGGTTGGGAAAACACCCCAAACTGTGTTTAAATACTTAAAGAACATTTGCCAGGATGGTCAGATGTGTGGCATGAATTAAATGCTGCTAGAACATCAGTGCCACTGCTCACAGTCAGACAAGCTTCAAACTGTCTTGGGCTACAATGTGCTGTACAAAAGAAAAGAAAACACTAACAAACTAACAAACAAGCGAACTAAGCAAAACAAACTAGAAAGCAAATGTACTGTTTAGTGTTTTGATACGTTTGACTATTTGTTGTTGTTAGCATTGTTTGCTAGTTTAGCATTGTTTGCTAATTTAGCGTTAAACCGGTGACTCGTGTCTGACGCAGAAATCGTGCGCGTGCAAACATGGCGACTACAGTACCGGTGGTGAACGATACAGAAGATTATTCTTTTTTACCACTTATACACGATATTATCAAATGGTATGATATATAAGTACATAAATAAGATGATATAACATACGCTTTCAAACCAAACTCATAGATTCAATATTTTGTGTTTAAACCGCTTTCCCGATCGCTAGCTAGCGGTAGCTTGCTAACCAGCGCTAACCAAACACCCGGATGTTGTACTCACTAATAGAATGAATAGTTTATATATTTAACTCTAACATTTCTCACCTTAATCCAACAGCATGGATAAAGACAACCAGGATGTTCACCAGGAGTTAAACAAGCTCAGAACGCGGATCCAGGAGACCCGGGAGCAGATCCTGACCATGCCCGGTATCGACATGAGTCCGGAGCTTCAGCAGAACAGGCTCCGGACCCTCAGGGAGCAGGTCCACACCAAGAACGAGCTGTTACAGAAGTACAAGGGCTTGTGCATGTTCGACATCCCCAAACCGTCCTGATGATGAGAAGGACTTGTGATACTGCTGCTCATGTGATGTGTGTATAGCTGGACTGTCTATCGTTCATGTCTTCATAATTATCATTTACATTTACAGCATTTATCAGACGCTTTTATCCAAAGTGACTTCCATTACAGTTACAGTGTACAGTCTTAGCAATGGAGGGTTAAAGGCCTTGCTCAAGGGTCCAACAACAGCAACCCGGCAGTGGTGGGGCTTGAACCAGCGACCATTTGATTACTAGTGCACTATCTTAACTGCTAGGCTACAACTGCCATCATGTCTCCACCCTGTCCCTATCATGCCTCCACCATATCCAGATGCTGTGTCCACTGGCAGCTTTATTTGGACTGGCAGCTGTCATGTTACCATCATGTCTTTGTCATGTCCTTACCATGTCCCTATCATGTCCAGATGCTGTGTCCACAGCTTTATTTGGACACTTGAAATGGCTCACTGATCATAGAATAGACACTGATGTTCCAGAACATTACGACCACCCACCTGAGGCATGGGTTCCATGTCCAGTCCATGTCACCCTGTAAGGGGTTCTAGACAGGCTGGTACTCATCAAGGCTGCCCGTGAAACCTGGGAGATGATGATTTGGTCCTTATCAAAGTAACTCGAGTCTTTATGCCTTATGATCATATGTGCTGCACTCAAAACATGTTCCCAACATTTAATGAGTATTTACAAAAAAGGTGTTACCATTCACATTTTTGGGGCTGGTTGTAATGTTTTGGCTTAAAATATGTTATATACACTATACTATATGTTGCCACTAATTACTGGCATGTCACTGATTTTGCTTTCTGGTGCAGTAGCAACGTGTAAATATTAAACCCTGAACCTTTATTTGTAAGTAGAATATAATAGAATGCAATCGAATTCTAACAAGTCTCCAGTTTTTTCACTGAATTACAGGTCCTTCTCAAAAAATTAGCATATTGTGATAAAGTTCATTATTTTCCATAATGTAATGATAAAAATTAAACTTTCATATATTTTAGATTCATTGCACACCAACTGAAATATTTCAGGTCTTTTATTGTTTTAATACTGATGATTTTGGCATACAGCTCATGAAAACCCAAAATTCCTATCTCAAAAAATTAGCATATTTCATCCGACCAATAAAAGAAAAGTGTTTTTAATACAAAAAAAGTCAACCTTCAAATAATTATGTTCAGTTATGCACTCAATACTTGGTCGGGAATCCTTTTGCAGAAATGACTGCTTCAATGCGGCGTGGCATGGAGGCAATCAGCCTGTGGCACTGCTGAGGTGTTATGGAGGCCCAGGATGCTTCGATAGCGGCCTTAAGCTCATCCAGAGTGTTGGGTCTTGTGTCTCTCAACTTTCTCTTCACAATATCCCACAGATTCTCTATGGGGTTCAGGTCAGGAGAGTTGGCAGGCCAATTGAGGACAGTAATACCATGGTCAGTAAACCATTCACCAGTGGTTTTGGCACTGTGAGCAGGTGCCAGGTCGTGCTGAAAAATGAAATCTTCATCTCCATAAAGCTTTTCAGCAGATGGAAGCATGAAGTGCTCCAAAATCTCCCGATAGCTAGCTGCATTGACCCTGCCCTTGATAAAACACAGTGGACCAACACCAGCAGCTGACATGGCACCCCAGACCATCACTGACTGTGGGTACTTGACACTGGACTTCAGGCATTTTGGCATTTCCTTCTCCCCAGTCTTCCTCCAGACTCTGGCACCTTGATTTCCGAAAACAGTACTTTGGACCACTGAGCAACAGTCCAGTGCTGCTTCTCTGTAGCCCAGGTCAGGCGCTTCTGCCGCTGTTTCTGGTTCAAAAGTGGCTTGACCTGGGGAATGCGGCACCTGTAGCCCATTTCCTGCACACGCCTGTGCACGGTGGCTCTGGATGTTTCTACTCCAGACTCAGTCCACTGCTTCCGCAGGTCCCCCAAGGTCTGGAATCGGCCCTTCTCCACAATCTTCCTCAGGGTCCGGTCACCTCTTCTCGTTGTGCAGCGTTTTCTGCCACACTTTTTCCTTCCCACAGACTTCCCACTGAGGTGCCTTGATACAGCACTCTGGGAACAGCCTATTCGTTCAGAAATTTCTTTCTGTGTCCTACCCTCTTGCTTGAGGGTGTCAATGATGGCCTTCTGGACAGCAGTCAGGTCAGCAGTCTTACCCATGATTGCAGTTTTGAGTAATGAACCAGGCTGGGAGTTTTTAAAAGCCTCAGGAATCTTTTGCAGGTGTTTAGAGTTAATTCGTTGATTCAGATGATTAGGTTAATAGCTCGTTTAGAGAACCTTTGTGATAGGAATTTTGGGTTTTCATGAGCTGTATGCCAAAATCATCAGTATTAAAACAATAAAAGACCTGAAATATTTCAGTTGGTGTGCAATGAATCTAAAATATATGAAAGTTTAATTTTTATCATTACATTATGGAAAATAATGAACTTTATCACAATATGCTAATTTTTTTAGAAGGACCTGTATATGACACCCGTGCTGTTTACTGAAGTGATTCTGTTTGAAACCCTTTTTTAATAAAAGAAACTGTAAATAATTATTTTATTGCATTATTTTGAACATTGCTTTCTGAATAATGGAAGTGGGTCTGGCTCAAATAAATGAATCGGAAGAATTGACGTGTACTGCTCCTCCAGTGTGGATCCAAACGTATGTATGTAAAACCACCTCCTTGTTTCTACACTCGCTGTCCATTTTATCAGCTCCACTTACCATATAGAAGCACTTTGTAGTTCTACAATTACTGGCTGTAGTCCATCTGTTTCACTACATGCTTTGTTACCCCCTTTCATGCTGTTCTTCAATGGTCAGGACCCCCCACAGAGCAGGTATTATTTAGGTGGTGGATGATTCTCAGCACTGCAGTGACACTGACATGGTGGTGGTGTGTTAGTGTGTGTTGTGCTGGTATGAGTGGATCAGACACAGCAGCGCTGCTGGAGTTTTTAAACACCTCACTGTCACTGCTGGACTGAGAATAGTCCACCAACCAAAAATATCCAGCCAACAGCGCCCCGTGGGCAGCGTCCTGTGACCACTGATGAAGGTCTAGAAGATGAGCGATCGTCTCTGACTTTACATCTACAAGGTGGACCGACTAGGTAGGAGTGTCTAATAGAGTGGACAGTGAGTGGACATGGTATTTAAAAACTCCAGCAGCGCTGCTGTGTCTGATCCACTCATACCAGCACCATGTCAGTGTCACTGCAGTGCTGAGAATCATCCACCACCTAAATAATACCTGCTCTGTGGGGGTCCTGACCATTGAAGAACAGCATGAAAGGGGGTAAAAAGGAATGTAGAAAAACAGATGGACTACAGTCAGTAATTGTAGAACTACAAAGTGTTTCTATATGGTAAGTGGAGCTGATAAAATGGACAGTGAGTGTAGAAACAAGGAGGTGGTTTTAATGTTATAGCTGATCAGTGTATATGTACAGTGGTGTTCAAAATAATAGCAGTCCAACACCATTAACCTGATAAATCACTGTTTTTAGTAGAAGTGATATTTCTACATAGCAAAAAATTCACTTGAAAGTGTAGTAGAGTAATGAAAACAAAACAAACCCAACAATTAGGACATGCATCCCACTCATTCTGAGTAACGGAAGCATTGATTGAAAGGGGCTTGTTCAAAATAATAGCAGTGAGGTGTTTAATTGGTGAAGTCATTCATTCTGCAGAAGAACGGGTGTCAGTTTTGGTCCTTATTTAAGGTAGGAGGGGGGCAAATGTTGCACAGCTTGGTCATAGCTCATTTCCTTCTAAAATACTGGGTAAAATGGGTTGTTCCAGACATTGTTCTGATGAACAGCGTACTTTGATTAAAAAGTTGATAGTAGAGGGAAAAACATACAGAGAAGTGCAGCATATTATTGGCTGCTCAGCTAAAATGATCTCAAATACCTTGAAGTGACAACCAACACCTGAAAGACGCAGAAGGAAGCGTGGAACTACTGTTCAAATGGATTGAAGAATAGCCTAAATGGCAAATACTCAGCCAGTGATCACTTCCAGAAAGAATTAGGAACATCTGAAGTTACCAGTAAGTACAGAAGATGATTAAGTGAAGCCAATTTACCAGCAAGAACTCCTTGCAAAGTCCCGTTGTTAAGAAAAAGACGTCCTGAATGGGTTAACATTTGCCAAGAACACATTGACTGGTCCAAAGAGAAATGGCTCAACATTTTGTGGACTGGTGAAAGCAAAATTGTTCTTTTTGGGTCTAGTGGCTGTAGACAGTATGTCAGACGACCATCGAGCACTGAATTCAAGCCACAGTACACTGTGAAGACAGTAAAGCACGGTGGTACAAAATGATGATATGGGGATGTTTCTCATACCATGGTGTTACACCTATTCATCACATACGAGGGATCATGGATCAGTTTAAATATATCAGAATACTTGAGGAGATCATGTTGCCCTATGTCGAAGAAGAAATGTCCTTAAAATGGGTGTTTCAACATGACAATGACCCAAAACATCTTGGTTACAGACAAACAAGATTGAGGTAATAGAGTGACCAGCCCAATCCCCTGACCTCAATCCCAGAGAGAACTTGTGTTCTGACGTCTGAAACGCGTTTTTTTGAGGCAAAACCCAAAATTGCAGAAGAACTGTGGAATGTCGTCTGATCATCCTGGACTGGAATACCTGTTCAGAGGTGCCAGAAGTTGGTCGACTCCATGCAACACAGATCTCAGAAACAATTGTTATGCCACTGAATATTAGTTCAGTAATTTAAAGTAAAGTAAAACCTTAAATTTTTTTTCATATTATAGATACATTTTTTGAGTTTTTAAAGAAAATTGCTGCACTGCTATTTTTTTGAACAGCCTAATATTCATTTTTCTTAACTTTCTGTAAAGGATGAACACAAACTGGCTAAATGTTGTTAATGTTTTGATTTAGAATTGAAAGTGGAGTATTTTCAGTGCATTTGCATTTATGGAAATAAAAGTTATTATGATGATTTTGTGCTTTATTCACTTTTTTAAAATCACTGCTATTTTTTTGAACACTACTGTACATGTATAACATTAACAAACAAATGCTCAAAACAACAAGGACAACAAAAAATGTCCACAGATATCAGAAACCTGAGGGTGCTTTATCAATAAAGTGGATATTTACCTTTTTAATAATAATAATAATAATAATACATTTAAGCTTAATTAGTTTAAATAGTGGCCAAGTTGCACCTAAAGTAAATTTAATGATTTGATCTGATGAAACTCATAGTGATCGGTGTGTTCTATAGATCTGACGACACATTTATATGACTTATAGGATTGTGGTGTTAAGATTAACCACTTACTCACACACACACAAATGCAGTTACTTAAATAATAGCAGCATGTTTGGGGCAGCCAACATGTAAATCATATATATGTTTATGTCAGCCCTAAACGTACATGTGGAAAAAGCTTTGCTTATGAATCTCAGCCACTTGAATTTACTGTACATTAAACATGCATTTTATTTTGTTTCTTAACATTACTTTGACTCTGATGTGATGTCAGGCAGGATGAAGCTGAGATGTTTCATCTTCTTTCTGCTTGACTTTATTTAATTTATTAATAAACTTCCATTCCTGCATTTCAGACCGGCAACACCTTCCAAAAACAGTTAATACAAGGGAAATTTAGGGCTAGCAAATGAGGTACAAAACTAAATAATGACGGGATTGTAATCATGGTTTGGTACAAAAGCAGCACCACGAGAGGCTTCAGAGTCTCCGAAGAGCAAAGATGATCAGAGGATCCAGTTTGTCCACAAAAGTGTGGGAAAATGATTTAAATATTTAGAAACCATGTTCCTCACAGAAAGATCGGAAGGGATTTGCATATTTCTCCCTCTACAGTGCAGAATATCATTAAACCATTCAGGGAATCTGTGAAAGTAGAGGGTACGGGTGCTGGAGCGTCCTGCCTGCAGGAAGAACGGGACAAAATAACGGAAACACGTCATCGCTCTGCGTCCTCGGTGTCGTGAGAAGGACATTGTCCCAACTTTTTTGGGAATGTGTTGCAGGACTAAAATGCAGGAATGGATGTTTATTAATAAATGAAACACATTTTCCATACCGTCCCAACTTTTTTAGATTTGGGGTTGCAGACATGTGAATATATTCACGACTATTCGAACAGTTTAAGTGTAATAAAGCATCATTACGCGCATCTGATCTGGAAAAGACTGCACCAGAGACTTAAATAAAAAGCATGCTTGGTGTATTTAGTATTTTTTTTCTTTATTTACAAAGTTTACAGTTGCAGAAACAAATAAATATACAATAAAAAAAACTCAAGTTTTGTATGAGAAGCTTTGTGCACTCGTGATGAACAGACCTACAGCACATGTAAACACTTGTGTTCAGCACTTGAAGCCACTGCAGCTCACAGCTCACCGCGTTCTCCTGAACGTTTAGGACTTGGAAAGAACAAGCACTAGTGTTCGGTATCTACAGGAGAAACGAAGCAGATCTAGTGGATGAGACTGTTGCAGATGTAAGACGCGCGTCCTCTTGGTGTCCTGACCTGGAAACCTGGAGACATGGAGAGGTTTCGCTTGCGCTCATGCAGGACGCTTCTCCTCACCGTGCGCACTCCGGTTCGCCCTGCAGCTCTACTCGAGTTTTATTTCGATAAATCGATTCAATAAGGCGATATTATTAGCTGATAACACACCTGTCCTTGTCTTTACCGTGTCCTCCCCCGACGGCCTTTTCTTTGATGTACATGAGGTCGCTGTGGACACTGGGACGACGCGCAAAAGGCGCCACGACCCCGTACGCGTCTCCGTCTTTGGGCTTCTTGCCCCTGCACGACTTGCGGTGCAGCATGTCGCAGTACTGCACCGACACCTTGCGATGCAAGTCGGGGCTCATCTCGTTGGGCAGCTTGGCCATCGCAAACAGGCGTCGGAACATCGAGTCCAGGTTGGTGTTGCGCTTGGCTGAGACCTCAAAATACGCGCAATGATCGTCTCCAACCAGGAGCTGCTCGATCTCCTCACGGGTCACCTCACGCTGGAACTCCCGGTCACCCTTGTTCCCGCAGATCACCAGAGGAACCATCATGTTCTCCTTGGTCTTGTTCTTCAGGCACGACTTGGTCTCGTAGATCTGCTGCTTGAGGCGCTGAACCTCGCCGAACGACTCCCGGTTATCCAAGCTGAACACCAGCACGAACACATCACCTGTGGGGCAACGAGAGAAAATAACTGTGATGAGCTGTCTAATATTTAATGCACACACACTACAAGTGCACATTTTACACACCCACACACACTGCAGACTGGTTTCACTGGTTTATGGTATTTACCTGTCAGTATGGACAGTCTCCTCATGGCAGGGAACGGATGATTCCCAGACGTGTCCAGAATGTCCAGTTGGTAAACATCTCCTCGGATGCTGTAGAGCTTTCGGTGGAAGTCTTCAATAGTAGGTGTGTACTGCTCCTCAAACCTGCCGTTGAGGAATCGAGACACGATGGCTGACTTTCCAACTTTTGTGGAGCCCAGAATCACCATCCTGTAGCAGTTCTTAGCCGGGATTTCCAGCTCGTTTTCAGATGAAGACATTTTCTTAATCATGGCTTTTGGTCCTTATGTCCACAAATGCACAGATGAGTGAAATCCTGATGAATTGTCTTCTGTCCTGTGGGTTGAAGTCTCAGCTTTAAGTCTAGGACTGAGTTTGGGCTATTTAAGCAGCTCGAACCCTTGCGCGTCACCATCTCCCTTCAATGGGCTGGACCAGCGCTTCTGACCTGGTTGCCAGATTGGTCTTGATTCATTTGCGCATGTATCCCCTAATATACTGATGTAAAATGATAAATAAACATAATCCACCAACTCCATTTGTGTAATCTTAGTCTATATTAGTGTTCCAAATTGGTATGCATGTTTTAAATGTCCCCATTCCCCCGAAATTCCAGTAGCTTTGGTGTTTCGACCCAAGGTTCAATTCATGGCTACGTCCTTAAACCCCGCATTGCTGGATCATTAAGTTCAGCCCTTCCAACAAAGGTAGCGAATGCACACATCTAGTGCGGCATCATATGTGTATTAAATGATCCAACTTCTCCTGCAGTGTGAAATCATGGATGGAGTTTAATGCCGTGGGTTGTGAAAATCTGGCAACCCAGCAGTCTTTAAGGACTGCACTGATGAGCCAAAACATTAGGACCACCTGGACTCACAGTTCTGGACTCGTGAATGTGAAATTTCACTTTAAAAAATAATAATAATGCAATTTTAAGTGAACATAATAAAACAAAACATGTAACGCTCACATTATGGGATTTTTATTTTCCAAAACATAGGTGCACCTACAGCACTGGAACCAGTAATAACATAACAATGTAAATTATGTAAGTTTCACATGGATCTTCATCACCTGGATGTTTACGAGAACAGCATTTAAGAGGAAACATCTCATAGTGAAATAACCTGGCCATTTATTGTTCGCTGTAATTAATGTACATTTTTTATAATAAACTGGTGGGTTTTTATTTAGCCATCAGACTGGTGACAAATGAAAGCGTGTAGATACCAACAGTCAAACTGCCTTAAAGACTCCTGGGTAAAAAATGGGCCAAACTGGTCACACTAACACATCATAACTGCTGCGGTTACGCCCTCTGCTGGCTGATCGATGGTGCTGCACAGAGACGGGGGATAACAGAGTGTGTGACTCTCCGTGCGCGATACAGATCTCTAAAAAAAAGCAGCTACTGCACACGTCGGACTATCATGCTCATGGCATGAATAAAAATGCCCTCGATTTTGGATCCGGTAGATAATAAGGTTTACAAAGACAGCTTGATAATATAATAAAGACATAGATGGCAGGAGCTTCAGTCGGAAAGACTGCTTGACTATATACACTAAGGAGAACGATTCAGAGCTACACTTGGCTTTCTTTTTCTTTTTTGTATTTCCCCCCAAATTTTTCTCCCAAGTTAGTCATATCCAATTCCCTGATCATATTTCACTTCTACTGCTGCAGACCTCCAGGTCTGACCGAAGAGGGTCGTGACTAACTGATGCCCCCTCTGACACATGTGCAGTACCGACCGCTTTCATACTGAGATCCGTATTGTGCACGGAGAGTCACGCACCGGTAAGTATTACATACACTAAAAACCAGAGGGTCACCAGATCACCAAACCCAGCATAAAAATACCAATCGAGGGGATTTCTTTTGAAGGGACAGATGGATGCTGTAAAGTTGCTTTGAGACAATGTCTACGGTGAAAAGTGCTTTACAAATAAATTTGAGTAGAGTTCCAGAAGCCAATGCAAAACAGAGCTGGCATGGAAGCTTGTGCCAGCACCATAACGTTGATTATTTTTTAATTGGTCACCCGTCTGTATGTGTATGAGCAGGTCAAATTATATAAACATAGAACCAGAAATCTTAAACATGACTGTTTCTATGAAATTATGACATTTGCAACCACTTGCTGTAGCGCCGCTTGACATTTAGACAGCCGCGCCCACGCGTCCTCGCATCCTCTTCCTCTATAAGCTGTTGGATCGTGTTGCGGTGGAATCTGGAGCGCCGGGGGGTTCGGTGTGGTCCTTAAACAAACACAGCCCACGGTTATTTGTGTTTGCTGTGCCGGCTTCTCTGCCGATAGATTTCCTCCGTGAACGGTCTGCGGATTCATCAGAACACACACACACACACACACACATTAAGTGCGGAGATCATAAATCCTAAGTAGCTCCGTATTGTACCAGCCTCTTCCTGGCACGGACACATTACCGCACACATGGGTGAACTAATGCTGAACATCACAGACCTCATAACCACCTGAACACCAACGCCTCCGCTTTTACACGGCTTTAATATCAGCCCGGGTTCCTCAGGAACATTCTGATATACAGTACAGAGTCTTGATGAGTGCAGGGTCTGCAGGGTCATGGTTTGTGACCGTCAGCCATCATGCCTGACAGTTGGTACGAGGTGTTTGATAAAACCCCAACACAAACAAGCCAAGATGAGTAAACATCTCCACCACATCTCACGTCTCATCAGTCTAATGGATTTAGTTCTAGAACACTCTGTAATCTGTACAGATGCATGTTTGTAAACCTGTGGAGAGAAGGAGCTTTTACCAGCCACCCCTCCATGAAAGCCAGATTTCTCTATAGCTCTTGCATTTTTCTCTGATATTCTGAACATCAAACGTCTGACTTTGAACTGAACCTGCTTGGACATCCAGCTTTGGGAAGATCAGCAACTTGAAGGCTCTCCATTATAAAACGATCGATCTCACAGCAGAATGAGGAATTTCAGGGAAACCAGATGGCATGGCAGGATATTCCCCTCTGCTACCGGTCGGCTGGGCACCCCCTAGCGGGCATGATCGACTGCTAGTCTGCTGGGAAAGACGAGACTAAAAAGTGTGCGGGGTCTTCGAGGCTGTGTAAGGACCCTGGTTAGTAGCCCGAGGTGCCATGTGCCAATCCACCAAAGTACGGGCGAATAAGAAGGGTTTGGTGGAGCGGAAATGATTAAATTGGGACAAAAAGGAAAAAAAAATAGCATAAATAGAATTTATTCTTGCAGTGATGTAGACACACATCTGAGTGCTCCAGAACACCAGACTGCCCAACGTTCTGCTTTTACTGAAACAGTCAGACCTGATCAACTCATCTCATACATCTGATTATTAAGACCTGACTGTTAACCTTCAAATGACTTCAAATTAAAATACGTTGTGGGTTTTTCCTTTCATAACTGGGGACTTAAAGCATATTTAAGTTTAATCACATAATAAACTGTATTTATAGAATAAGATCACTGTTATAAATATAATATCCATCTTACCCTTCGTATGCTATTGCCACCGAGTAGCTCAGCGCCACCACTGCAGTGAGGAGCACACCAACAGGACTGGCATTCCTAACACACACACACACACACACACACACACACACACACACACACACACACACACACACACACACACACACACACACACACACACAGAGTTAACATGATACCTGCTTTATACAAGCAAATTCATTAAAAAAAAAAGTATTTTTCTGTCGTACACTGTATATAGTTTCATTTATATTGAGTGAGTATGAATTGTGGGATTGTGATGGTAAATTTACAACACACACAAATTTACACACGGAGGGTGCAGAACCATATAATAATAATAATAATAATAATGTGTAATAAAATAATAATAATAATAATACTGTCTAATATAATAATAATGATAATAATAATAATAATGTGTAATAATAATAATAATATTAAAGTGTAATTTAATAATAATTATAATAATAAAAATAAAAATAATAATGTGTAATAAAATGTGTAATAATAATATTAATGTGTGATTTAATAATAGTGATAATAATAATAATAAATGTCTAAAATATTATTATTAATAACGTGTAATTTAATAATAATAATGTGTAATAATAATAATAATGATAATAATAATGTGTAATAATAATATGAATAACAATAATGATGATAATGTGTAATAATAATATTAATAATAATAATAATAATAATGTGTAATAATAATAATAATAATAACCTACCTCTCCCTATACATGAGTGTGTAAAACACTGATACGTGAGATATGAAACACGTCCAGTTATTAATAAATAAATGACTGATGAATTTAAGCTGCTCTATTAAATGTATATATTAGTAAATCTGGCTCTGAAACAGTCGCTGTCTCACCACACATTAGACAATAACTCAGTAAGAGTCACATTTTAATGGTGGTGATATAACAATCAGCCTTTCATCACATCCTCAGAGGAAAATAAAAGAAGGAGGTCGATGTGATTCAGATCTGGAGGAGGTCAGTAGCGCATCAGCTGCTTCCTCATCCTTCCAGACCCAAAAATCTCTGCCCTGCCAGTATGTGATGGGAACAGAAGGCCAGCACGTGCTTCTGGGAGAAATGGCTGAGCTACCAAGTCCAACAGAATGAGATAGAAACTAGAACAGAACCGGTTTTATATCTTGTGTTAGGTCTGGCTCACTGTCCTTCATTAACACTGAACACTAATATCTCAGTTTTACTGACATTTGCACTTCAATGCACAAGCACCAGCGCATCATTACATCAATTACACTCCAGTAATATGTATTACAAGCCTTTTAACACACACTAAACCCTAATAACTCCTCTCAGTACCCGAGTCCACCACGTTGACATGAATATTTAGTCCACATTCAATCAGAACCACAATCTGAGACTGAACTGGACGCAGGCTGAGACAAACTGGACGTTTAAAGATCTAAAAATTGTTGCCTAGTCTAATAAATGTACAGAAGACTTTCAGAAGGTCAAAAATGTGCACCCAGGTTACAGAGCGGTCCAACGTACATTCAATGCCATTTTAAAACATTCCTGTCATATCAACAATAATAATAGTATGTATGTTGTGCTGGTATGAGTGGATCAGACACAGCAGCGCTGATGAAGTTTTTAAACACATCACTGTCACTGCTGGACTGAGAATAGTCCACCAACCACAAATATCCAGCCAACAGCGCCCCGTGGGCAGCGTCCTGTGACCACTGATGAAGGTCTAGAAGATGAGCGACTCAAACAGCAGCAATAGATGAGCGATCGTCTCTGACTTTACATCTACAAGGTGGACCGACTAGGTAGGAGTGTCTAATAGAGTGGACAGTGAGTGGACACGGTGTTTAAAAACTCCAGCAGCGCTGCTGTGTCTGATCCACTCATACCAGCACAACACACACTAACACACCACCACCATGTCAGTGTCACTGCAGTGCTGAGAATCATCCACCACCTAAATAATACCTGCTCTGTGGTGGTCCTGACCATTGAAGAACAGCATGAAAGGGGGTAACAGAGCATGTAGAGAAACAGATAGACTACTTACTAATTATAAATAATTAATAATAATAATTATTACTGTTGTCAGCATATTGCTATTAGATGCCTCGGACCCCGGTTGGACGGCGTCTAACAATCAGTTCAGTGAGGTACGGTGGAGCAAGATCAATAAGAGAATCTTAAAATCAATTCTAACAGACACGAGTAATCAATAGAGTGATTGGAGCGTTCGTGGGGGGCGTGTCATCCCAGTTTATTGTGATTACGGTTTTGCGTCAACATGAGCCAATAATTTAAATAGACGTTTTTAACACAGTGGGATCTAGAACAGAGAGAAGATCCTAATCCTGAAAATGAATCAGTATTATTGTTTGTTGTGTGTGTGTGTGTGTGTGTGTGTGTGTGACCCATAATCACATGAAAACATGTTTGTTTGATGAAATTGTTGAATTGTGAGGCTGCAAAACTATAAAAACAGAGATCTAAAAAACCTCGACCAGCCGCTCCAGCGGACGCTGCCTGGCAACTGAGACGGAGTGGCACTAGTGGGCATTTTGCCACAGTTGCCATCGTAACCACATCAAGTCACATGCTCAGTTTTCCACGTCCACCGAGGGAAAAATGTGGACGGAAAAAGGCCACATGTTCCACAGCACAGGTCCGGTGGAGCTCTAAGTGCTCGCAGCGCCGCGATCCTCGTTTTACATGTTTACCTTCTGAAAGCGATGTGTTTAATAGGGCAGCGATGCACTGAAGCAGGTACTACTCCTCCGCCTTACAACCCCAGCATCCCAGGTTCGAGCCACAGCTTTGCTTTTAACCCTTTGTTCATACAAATTCGTCCTGGGTGCTGGGATTACCACCCAAGTGCCCCCTAGACTGGCTTTTACTGAGGTTATTTAGAAGTACACGCCATATTTTACGATTCCAACGCTTGTTCCATGTAGTTTATTTATGTGTTTTAGGGCTGCCACTAACGACTACTTTTCTATCGATCAATCTATAGACTATTTTATCGATTAGTCGATTAATTTATTTGAGCACTAAACTGTAGGTGATAATAATCTAACCCAGAACTAAATGTAAACAGGGTTTATGTTCATATGATCACATTCTCAGGTGCTCCATATTAAACAGAGTGCAGCTCGTGTTCATGCTGTTCTGTACACACAGCAACGTGCTTCACCTTATAGCAGAGATAAAATAGTTAGATGTAGCCGCGTCTCATTAAGTCCAGCGTACAGTAACGACAGAACGATCCCAGATCCTAACCTCCACATTCACTCAACACTTACTGCACATTCTAAACCATGTAAACACGGTGCTGAGTGTTACGCTGTTACCGGCGCATTCACACGAGAAGCTTTTTGTGCTTCGAGCCCGACGCAGTAAAGTGCGCGGCGGTCTGACTGAACTCACTAAGAAATGCGCTGTTCCAAGATCTCCAGGATTAAGCAGCGTAATGAAACGATATAGACGTGCAGCACGGCGCCGGTGCTGCTGTGGTACCATCAAAGCTTTACACAGTGAACAAACCAGCTTTTAGTTCTGTACCAGGTTTAAGTATCACCAAACTTTGGATGATTTGGGTCGTGGAGAACTTTGATCTGTTATTTGAAAGCTCTACAATCGTCCTCTGACGGCTGCAGACGGTGTTTTTTAAGACGGAGCTTAATGCCGCCGACCGGTGACCGGAGCAGATACGACTGAGGTCCTGCACACGGCGAGTAGTGCTGAGGGAATCATATGAACGATTATATGAACGGAGACGATGTATAAATTAAAAAGGAGCGTTTATAAACATAGTTTTAAACACCATGCATCCACTAGGTCGACCAATCGCAGCAGGCCTAATGTGTTTGTTTATTAGGATTGTAGGGTGATGGTTTCCACTAAGGGTCCATTCATGACAGGACAGGTAAGTACAGGTTACCCATGATTCATCAGCTCAAGTTCAATATCAAACGTACCTAACGTTCCATAACGAACACGTCTTTGTGCTGTGGAAGGAAACTGGAGCTCCTGGAGGAAACCCACGAACTGTAAATACTACTGATACTTCTAGTTCTGTTTATACTTGTAAGAAAATGATCCATTGGAGCGCCCAGATATTCCACTAGCACACCAGCGTCGAGATTCTGAACTCCTCGGTTCGAAACTCAGAGTTGCCACCAGTCAGCTGGGCGCCATCCAGCGGGCATAATTGGCAGTGCCTGCAGCAGACACTAATTGGCCACCGTGTCTGCTAGGGTGGGATGTCCGGGCTTTGTGGGTGGGGTCTTCAAACGCTGTGTAAGGACCCTGGTTGGCAGATAGAGAGGCGCCTACACGGACAATGATTGGCTTGTTTGTTAGGTTGGCATCTGAACTGGACACTGGAGCAACGGAAGAAAATCGTCCAGTCAGACTCATCCTATTTTCTGAAAGATCACATGAACTGCCTGGCACATTTACCCATTGAAACGATGGCACTAATATGCAATTTAGGACGTCTACCACACAAAGTACAGACGTCGAAGGACCTGCGGGTCATGACCTGGTACCAGATACCACAGAACTCCTTTAGATGTCTTGTAAACCCCAGATTTTGGTGTGTCAAAGCTGTTTGGACAGCAAATGAGGTGAGTGGTTCTAATGTTTTGGCTCATTTACAGCCTCAGAGTACTCACATTAGTGCCAGGCCAAGGTAGTTGGCGGTGCTGCCCCAGTACATCGGATTATCTGTGACATTAAAGGGAAATCCAGTCACCTTATGGTCCATCAAGATACCAAAGTAGTCTCCTGCAGGAAAAGAGGAAAAAGGTCTTGTAATTCTCATTATCTACTGATTAAACGAGAACGAGCTCTAAAGACGTGGCAGAATATCAACAGCACTAGCAAATGATTTTGGATGTGAAAGCAGGTCAGGAGGAACATCGATTCCTCTGAACCTTGACGCTGGAAGATGTTTTGAGAGACTTTAGACGTCAACAAATGGATCCTTGATCAAGTGAAGCTCAGATAATCAAGATGAAGCTCATTGGCAGTTCACTGGGAAAAACACTTATGCTTGGAAGAGTTGAAGGTAAAAGAGGAGGAGGACGGCCAGCAACAAGATAATAAAGAGCCATTAAGAATCATGAAGACCCATTGCATTTTGGACACCCAGCACCCCCAGGTTATGCATCCTTACAAAAGACTGTGAAGCCTTTCATCCCAACCTAGTCGTATCCTCAGATTAGACGTAGCCGAAGACCATCACCTGCCCCGTCCACTGAGAGCCGTATAGCGCACAGAGTCACGCGCTACTATCTGTGATAGCAACCATCCTTCATGCAGGTGCCTTGACCAGACAGCCACAAAAAACAGAGGCTACAATTGCAGCAGTGATGAGGAACGCGTTCAACCATTCCTCCCACAGACACAGCCAATCATGTCTCTCCGTCAGCCCATTCGTTTACCCATCATCTATTACATAATCTTCATCGTTATGCAACAAACAATTCAAATCACCCCGAAAGGACAAAAAGATGCTACACAGCGCCCTCAGTAGCACCGGGCAGGTTCATATGGAGATCAGTATCGTGCACAGAGAGTCACGCACCGATCTCGATTATCTCCTGTCTCTGTGCAGCACCACTGATCAGCCAGCAGAGGTCCTAACAGCAGCAGTTATGATGAATTCCTGTTCTGCCGTTGTCCTGTCCCTACAGACACAGATCGTGTGTCTGTGTAGCGTCTGGCTGGCTGACAGCAGAGCTGGGATTCAAACTCTAGAACAGTGCTCCCCGGACCGGTTTCATATAAGATATGATTTCACGGACCGACGGGGGCGGTAGGATTTAATGTAGAACTATAGAATGGAAGATCAGTGTGATTCCTGAGCTCCTACTCGGCAACGAGACGCTGCTCCCACCTAGTGGTGATAGGACATAATAACACCTGAAGTGTGTCGGAAATGTAATTGCTCTTGTAGCGTCTCTAATTATTTATTCTTTCTGTGCGGCCTGGTAATAAATGACCCACAGACCGTGGTTGGGGACCACTGCTCTAGAACACCTTGAAGCAAGGTGTTGACAAGGTGGACGTCGTCTGTGTAAATCCCTACTGGAAGGTTGATATGGCACTGGCTAGAATCAAATCATGAAATATCAGGATTAAATCGATTAAAAGAGGCGACAGGGAGCGTAAATCTGAATAGTTTAACCATGAAGTTGAGTTACGTACCGAGAAACGTCCCAGTGAAGCCCAATGCCAGGAAGCTCGTAACAACAAACACAGAGCCCAGTGCCAGGAGAGCCACGCCCACATAATACACCTGCACATGGTCCATCAGCTCCAGCTTCGGGTGGGATCGCATCGCTACTGTAATACTGACAGAAAAAAATAAAATATACATTTAGAGAACATTTCATATAAACAATGTCTGAAAATGGACAATGATTTGCAAGTACTTTTGATCTGTAGTCAATTTTAATAGTACAAAGACGAGATATAAACAGTTCTAAATAATCAACTCAGTCTTTTTTCGATATATAAACGGTTGCAATGTGAAATATTAAACCTCCACCTCTTTAGGCTAGAGTCCGAGTGGAGTCACGAGTCGATGTAATCTACACAAAACATATATTATAAATGTAGTGTAGAAATAAAGAAATAATCTGTAAGTTCAGATAAACACAACAACAGATTAGCGAGTGTATTTAGCCGTTTTACTTCGTGTCTTTACTTTCCTCCTCATTGTGTAAATGAATGTAATTTCTGTAACAAGAAGGTTCCAGTTAAAAGCTTCAACTGATACGTTTTGTTTTCATTACAGAACAAAAGCGCTCGATAAATCACGGCACAGCGGCCAAAATCCCAAACACAGCAAAAACCATCATAACCGCTGCTTACCTTAGCTTCTGTTCTTCCAGATGCTATTACATTTATAAGCGTGCGTCCCATTAGGAACAGAATCCGTTATTTTGTAAATGTGCTTATAATTAAAAACCTCCAAACTTTTCCCGGTGGTGAAGTAAAACAGGAAGTCGTTAGAAAGCCGATCGAGCGTTTCATTACCGCGTCATCTGTGTGACGCAAACCGAATAAATGCAAATAACAGCATTTCTTACTAACAATTACAATCAGAAGCTCTGATTGGTTCAGAAAGCGTCTTTCGACCATCAGCACCGATTCTGTAGGAGCGTTCCATTCACCCCGGTCGTTCCTGTGAAGTGCACTACGTAGGGTATTCCACCATTTTAAGTGAGATTCAGATCCAAAGGTAACGAGAATGTTCAAATGAAGTGAACTTCAGACTGTGTAGGGAGTAGGGAGCGACGCTTCATCACTACACCGGAAGCTGCTGGAACATTTACACATTGTGTGTGTTGTGGGTTAAGACGGCCGGAGCGTTATTATTATTATTATTATTAGAGAACAGAATATTTATAATTATAATTAGTGACTCTTGTTGTTCATGAGTCATTTTTTTACGAGTCATGAGTCGAGTCTGAAGTCGCTGTGTGTGTGTCTGGTCTGTAGGACCTAAAGTTGGGTTACAACATGATTAAACCACTGGGACTCAATTCCATTCTCAAAACTCCAGTGTCCTGCACAGAGCCCTGAGCTCAGCTCCACTCAACAGCTCTGGGATAAACCGGAACAATGCTGTCTACTACTGAATGGGCACAAATTCCCATACACAGACATACCTCAAAGTCTTCTGAGAAGCTTCTCAGAGGAGTGACTGCTGTCACTCTATGTCAGGAGCATTTATTTATGAAATGATACGTCCGACAAACACAAAGTCAGGTGTCTGAATACTTTTGGCCATATAGCATTAATTATCAGAGGACTGCCTGATTCCACTGAGTTTCACTATAAATACTGTGATTACATCAGTCAGTAAGAGATGAAATCCCACCTCAACACCGAGGCTCTAAATAGAATTTTGATTCTCATCGGCCGCCTGATTAGTCATGAACACATCACGATATTCTTCATTATTATGCAAATACAGGCTGACATGTAGTGATAGATTAATGATCTGTTTCGATCGTGTTTAGCAGGACAAGATGAACAAAACCAGAAAGAAATAATAAGATTTTTCAGACCCCTTGACGTTTTGGACACTTTGTACTGTGGATTTGATTCTAAATATACATAATCACCATACACTGATCAGCCATAACATTAAAACCACCTCCTTGTTTCTACACTCACTGTCCATGTTATCAGCTCCACTTACCATATAGAAGCACTTTGTAGTTCTACAATTACTGACTGTAGTCCATCTGTTTCTCTACATGCTTTGTTACCCCCTTTCATGCTGTTCTTCAATGGTCAGGACCCCCACAGGACCCCCACAGAGCAGGTATTATTTAGGTGGTGGATGATTCTCAGCACTGCAGTGACACTGACATGGTGCTGGTGTGCTAGTGTGTGTTGTGCTGGTATGAGTGGATCAGACACAGCAGCGCTGCTGGAGTTTTTAAACACCGTGTCCACTCACTGTCCACTCTATTAGACGCTCCTATCTAGTCGGTCCACCTTGTAGATGTAAAGTCAGAGACGATCGCTCATCTATTGCTGCCGTTTGAGTCGCTCATCTTCTAGACCTTCATCAGTGGTCACAGGACACTGCACACGGGGCGCTGTCGGCTGGATATTTTTGGTTGGTGAACTATTCTCAGTCCAGCAGTGACAGTGAGGTGTTTAAAAACTCCAGCAGCTCTGCTGTGTCTGATCCACTCGTACCAGCACAACACACACTAACACACCACCACCATGTCAGTGTCACTGCAGTGCTGAGAATGATCCACCACCTAAATAATACCTGCTCTGTGGGGGGTCCTGACCATTGAAGAACAGCATGAAAGGAGGTAACAAAGCATGTAGAGAAACAGATGGACTACAGTCAGTAATTGTAGAACTACAAAGTGCTTCTATATGGTAAGTGGAGCTGATAAAATGGACAGTGAGTGTAGAAACAAGGAGGTGGTTTTAATGTTATGGCTGATCAGTGTATATTTATCACATAAATCTACAATTAATGTGAACTGCTGTTGCTTCCATGCAAAGATTTCCTCCAATCTGACTGAATTCATATAGATTATAGGTGAAGACTTATATGTTCACTCTACTCAACATTATAAACAATTGTTTACATTTATAACATTTAGCAGACTTACAATCTTGAGTTTAGTTTAGTGTTTAGTGCCATGTCTGCCCTTTGGGCCATGTTCATGGCAGGAAAGGTTGTGATCTGTCTTTTATTTACTTATTTCATTTGACTTAGAGAAGTTATGTCTGTTGTCTATGTATGTTCATTTATATGTGTTGCTTCAGTTTTGTTAATGACAGGAATTTTATGAGTTGATGCTTTTGTCTTGGTAAAGAGTTCCTTTATGGTTTTTGCTGATAAGATCTGTTGTCTTTCATGGTTATAGATGATACATTCCAGCATTAAATGTTTTATTGACTTACAATCTTGACCGAATACAATTTGAGCAATTAGGGGTTAAGGGCCTTGTTTAAGGGCCCTACAGTGGCAACCTAGCAGCGATGGGGCTTAAACCATGGACCTTTTGATTATTAGTCTAGTCCGTTAACCATAATTACAATTATGACTTACAATTACCACTGAATACAATCTGAGCAATTGAGAGTTACAGGCCATGCTCAGGGGCCCAACAGTGGTAACTTGAGTGGGGCTTGAACCAATAACATTCTGATTACTAGTCCAGTACCTTAACCACTGAGCTACCACCGCTTTCTTGAATGACTGTAGATTTCAAACAGGTTCAAGCAAATGTATTCCAAGATTCAAGGGGTCTGAATACTTTTCCAGCCTTAATTCGTCCTGATTCTGACGCCTATAAGTGTGTACGAGTTGTAAGTTACCTGTGACTGCGGTAAACATTGAGAAGCAGAATGACGACGCCCAGGCAGTAGCAGGCCACACGTGGACTTCCAAACAAGCTAGTTAACCTCTGTGTCCGATGTTCCCACCTGGCAACCTAGAATAAATAATTACACAAATTAATAAACGAGGCATCTTTAGGTAATGAATTTTCCTAAACCATTCCAACATGTTATTGGGATGCATTCATTCTATTTGGCTTTCGTTTTCATTATTTATGCTCTCAGTAAACACTTGGTCTAGACACCCTGATGAGAATGACATGAAAGCTACACTATATGGACAAAAGTACAAACCTTATATCTGGAAGTTGGGACATTTTATAAAATGCAATAAAAATAAGATGCTTTAGGGATATGGGGATGATACACCGATCAGCCATAACATTAAAACCACCTCCTTGTTTCTACACTCACTGTCCATTTTATCAGCTCCACTTACCATATAGAAGCACTTTGTAGTTCTACAATTACTGACTGTAGTCCATCTGTTTCTCTACATGCCCCGTGGGCAGCGTCCTGTGACCACTGATGAAGGTCTAGAAGATGACCGACTCAAACAGCAGCAATAGATGAGTGATCGTCTCTGACTTTACATCTACAAGGTGGACCGACTAGGTAGGAGTGTCTAATAGAGTGGACAGTGAGTGGACACGGTGTTTAAAAACTCCAGCAGCGCTGCTGTGTCTGATCCACTCATACCAGCACAACACACACTAACACACCACCACCATGTCAGTGTCACTGCAGTGCTGAGAATGATCCACCACCTAAATAATACCTGCTCTGTGGGGGTCCTGACCATTAAAGAACAGGGTGAAAGCAGGCTAAAAAAGTATGTAGAGAAACAGATGGACTACAGTCAGTAGTTGTAGAACTACAAAGTGCTTCTATATGGTAAGTGGAGCTGATAACATGGACAGTGAGGGTAGAAACAAGAAGGTGGTTTTGATGTTATGCCTGATCTGTGTATACTCCAACACTGATGACTGACCCTGAGCCAACACCTTCTGTGGATCTCAGATGTGCCATAGGCTGCCCTGTTACATTATGTTCAAATGCAGGAGTCCGTTGCCTTTGAAAGGTCAGGTGGTGACAAACAAGTACATCTCGATTTGTTCTTTCTCTCAGTTTGCTGGAGAGGAAAACAGAACTGCTAAACAGAGGAGGAAACACCAAGTTCCTTTATTACTGGGGTTCTGGGTTCTCCCACAGGACCACACCGGAACAATATACTGCAACCATGTTGTCCATAACAGCAAAATCTTCCACAGTTCATCATCAAAAGTTCATCAATGTGTACATTGTTGTGATAAAACAGACAACGGAATGAACAAATTAAAGAATCTAAATGTTCAGGATTCAGAAAGTATACAGACCCCTTGACTTGCACTGTTTATTGTGTTGAGGATTTAATTTTGAATGGATAAAATTGCCATTTTACCAACACACAAAATGGTCAATATACAGTATATAGGGACAAGTTAGGTGAATCTACCTAATAAAAAAAACGATATGGCTTGTGAGTGTTAAATGTGTAAGAAGTCTACTTTAACCTAAAGAAATCATAAGTTTCACTATTATAATCTTCAACAGACGTTTAGTAAACCCACAGATATAAAATAACAATACAAAGTACCTACAGTGCCAATATTTTAGACAATAATAGTAATTTATAGTTTAGCTTACCACATTCCAAAACAAAGGGTTAAAGATTATGGCAACAACAGCCACAGCGATACTGTGATCCATCGAGATAATGTAGTCCATCATCTTAGACAGCACTGATATGTCTACCTGAAGAAATACAGTATGTAAAGAAAGGAAAAGATCCTTTTACCCCAACACTCATACAAAACAAAACATTTATAAAGCAAATATGGGATGTGGGTTAATTTCCTGTAATCTTGAGCACTTGAGTCGAAGACAACTGGACTTCTTTTGGGTTCTTGAAGTCGTTTCACATCTCATTCAAAAGCACACAAGACTACCATGACCTGGATGACTGAGAACCTAAATAGTGATCATACAGTCATGAACATACACTGATCAGCCATAACATTAAAACCACCTCCTTGTTTCTACACTCACTGTCCATTTTATCAGCTCCACTTACCATATAGAAGCACTTTGTAGTTCTACAATTACTGACTGTAGTCCATCTGTTTCTCTACACGCTTTGTTAACTTGCTTTCATGCTGTTCTTCAATGGTCAGAACTCTCACACAGGACCACCACAGAGCAGGTATTATTTAGGTGGTGGGTGATTCTCAGCACTGCAGTGACACTGACATGGTGCTGGTGTGTTAGTGTGTGTTGTGCTGGTATGAGTGGATCAGACACAGCAGCTGCTGGACATGTCAGTGTCACTGCAGTGCTGAGAATCATCCACCACCTAAATAATACCTGCT
This sequence comes from Trichomycterus rosablanca, assembly GCF_030014385.1. NCBI lineage: Eukaryota > Metazoa > Chordata > Actinopteri > Siluriformes > Trichomycteridae > Trichomycterus > Trichomycterus rosablanca. The sequence goes on from NC_085997.1 coordinate 39,502,859, forward strand.
CTGGGGGGGGGGGGTCCTGACCATTGAAGAACAGCATGAAAGGGGGTCAATAAAGTATGTAGAGAAACAGTCAGTAATTGTAGAACTACAAAGTGCTTCTATATGGTAAGTGGAGCTGATAAAATGGACAGTGAGTTAAGAAACAAGGAGGTGGTTTTAATGTTATGGCTGATCAGTGTATAAGCTAGAGTTAGTTATAAAACTAAACAAACACTACCACCATGTAATGTTGTATTTAGTGAAGGTAACTGGATGGTATCAACATTAACAATAATAAATTATGTTCTGACCAGCTTTCCAGCTTAAACCTAAAAAAAACCTAATAACATAACAGTTTTCTTTTACTGGCTTTTGTTTTTGATTCCACAGAATTGCTTAAATCTTGATAAATGTAACAGTATGATGTAAAACTTGTGTTTGTGTTATGTTAGCAGATAATAATATCTATCAAGGCTAGGCTAAGATAACTGTTGACGTTATAGCTAGCTGATAGCTAAGCTAAGCTAAGTAATGATAAAGGTAAGTCGATCAAAGGTGGGTAGTAACAACACATAAAACACATTTATTTATTCGTTATATACTCGTAATGATAGATTTTTAGTCAGTTTTTAATCTGACTGACATGGTAGAACGTTTCAAGTGACCAAACTAATAACAAATATTAACGTTTTGACAATATAGTGCTAGAAGCACAGCACACTACAATTGCTGGATGGCTGATGTATAATGTTCTTACATCCAACAGTGTTTAATTTCCACTTTCTATCAACAACAATACAAACTAGTACATGTCAAAGTTAGTGGTTGTAATAAAGTCTTGAGTAAGCAGTGTGTGTTTACTGGACAGTCTGTTCAAAGTTTACCACTATACAAACACAACTGTGTGGTCAACTATGTATTGTATTGAACTATGTATTGTCCAGTGACATTATAGACTAGCAATCTAAATAACTGTTAAAATTCCTTCAGTAATACAGGATAAGTTCATCTTCTGAGCTCCAATGTTCTGATATGTGCAGTCTTCAAAGTGTCAATGATTACAACATTCACCAGAAGCTTACATTTGATCTAAAAACAGATCATCATGTACCCTAAATCTAACAGATTATTTACACATTAGTTTACTAGAACGTGGTGTTAACTTAGGGCCAACCTTCTTAATTAAATCCATTTGTTGCCTTATAGCATTTATATTTATTAAGATTAAATCTATGGTATAGCTTTTGGCTCAGCCAAAATCCAAAAAGCAGCCAAACTGTCCAGTACCAGACTGCTGGACACCAAGTTGGACCAGTACAAGTAAAAGGAAAGACTGTCAGAAGATCATTTGCTGCTTATATTGGCACCAATTCGATGGACACTGAACTGCTCATGTGTTCACACCATGTTTTGCTGTGACCAACATGAATGCTGCTGGTTCCACCATATTCACCACCACAATGCAACGATTGGTGTGTTTGCAGTAACCATGTTGTACTATTGTGCATCTTTAGGTCACTGCAACATACACTACATCCTCTAAAGAAACCCTTCAGACACGTCCTGAGACACATCTGGCATTTCTGTAGGAACTAAAGTACTGTGGGTTGGTGATGATGGTACCTTGCTATAATCCACGTTTGCGAGCCCAACACAGCAATCCAACCCTGGATCTTTCCCTGTAATGGCAGCGTCGCTCATAAGTTGTATTATTTAGCTTTAAAAGACGGACATTTCGCCCTGGTGTCCACAAACAGCGACTGTGAAAGTCAACAATCCATTCAGTGGTGGAACACGTGTCTACATTCTGCTTCCTGGTCTTCTAATTTGCATGGGGGTTGGCAAACCAGTTCATGGTGCAGTGCCGCCACCAAATGGTCTGAACATCATACAGCTTCAAGGTTTGATAGACCATGGGTGAATGATCTTAATGCTCTAAGAATACTCATACAAACCCAAATCAGAAAAAGCAAACAATAAAAAACACAAAGCTCTTTACATTGACTTTTATTTGATGTGAGACAGGATGAACCTGAGATATTTCATCTTTTATCTGCTCATACCATGACATACTCTGGTACTCACACACCCCATACCATGACAGACCCTGGTACTCACACACCCCATACCATGACAGACCCTGGTACTGACACACCCCCATACCATGACACACCCTGGTACTGACACACCCCCATACCATGACAGACCCTGGTACTGACACACCCCATACCATGACAGACCCTGGTACTGACACACCCCCTACCATGACAGACCCTGGTACTGACACACCCCCTACCATGACAGACCCTGGTACTGACACAACCCCATACCATGACAGACCCTGGTACTGACACACCCCATACCATGACAGACCCTGGTACTGACACACCCCATACCATGACACACCCTGGTACTGACACACCCCCATACCATGACACACCCTGGTACTGACACACCCCATACCATGACACACCCTGGTACTGACACACCCCCATACCATGACACACCCTGGTACTGACACACCCCATACCATGACAGACCCTGGTACTGACACAACCCCATACCATGACAGACCCTGGTACTGACACACCCCATACCATGACACACCCTGGTACTGACACACCCCCATACCATGACACACCCTGGTACTGACACACCCCATACCATGACAGACCCTGGTACTGACACACCTCATACCATGACACACCCTGACACTGACACACCCCCATACCATGACATACTTTTGGACTTTTTCCTTTTTGGTCCGGAGCACACAGAGTCCATTTTTCCAAAAAAGACCTGGAATGCTGATTCATCTGACCACAATACACGTTTCCACTGTGTGATGGTCCATCCTAGATGCCTCCGAGCCCAGAGAAGTCAACGCCGCTTCTGGACATGGTTAACATAAGGCTTCTTGTTTGCACAGTAAAGTGTTAAGTATGATTAATGCAGTAACTCTGTATTGTAGAGCTTGATAAAGGTTTGATAAACTAATCCCTCACCCATGTGGTTATATCAGCTGTGGTTCTTGATGCAGTGCTGTCTGAGGGATGGAAGATCACGAGCATTCAGCTTAAGCTTGCGTCCTTGGCCTTTACACACTGAAATTGAAACTCTCTCCCCCCACATTTAAAGCAATGACATAAAATGGTAACTAACCACACTCCTAATACAAGGGTCTAAAATGTACTTGTAATAAAATAGATCATATGTAGGTTATTATTGAAGAAAACAAGTCAGTCTTTCAGTCTACATTTATTACAAATACACTCAAATAGAATTCACATTCTCATTGTCAGTAGATATTTCTCTGTTTGCCAACACATGACTTTGCACTTGAGCATTAACAAGTGACGTGTGTGCAGTCTAAAGTCATATCATGTTTTATGGGAATATTTCAACATTCATTCAGGTACCAAACATGGAATCATTGCAATTACATTAATTTAAAATCCAATCTGCAGCACAATTGTGTGTAAATCTGCAGTATTTTAGCCGGTTAAATGTTCTGAAGGTCCAGAATCTTGTCTAATAAATATTGCTTATACATTTGAGTCACATTGCCACACTGCTGAATGGTCCAGAACAGTTAAGCGAATGTGTGTGATCAGTAGCTGTCGGGTTGGGGCCAGTTCCTCGACTGAAAGTACCTCCGGAGACCTTCCACATTAACCGGAGGGAAGTAAGGTCCAATCCGCTTCCTAACCCACCAGTTTCCCTGAGCAGCAGCGGCACTACCGGGCATGGTGAACTTATATCTGAAGTGTTCTCCTCGAATCCACCTGAAAATAGTCAAAAAAGGAGAAATGTGTACAGTTTGAGGAAAGACATGATAACCATGTGTGTTAGGTGAGTTTTAGTGATATAATACACAGTATTAATGATATACGTATATGCACAATGGACATGTTATATAAAATAAAAGAACATTGTTCTCGGCCTTACCGGGGATTCTCCTTCTTCTGGAATGGATTGTGCTCGATTAAAGACAGCACTGTGGAATCATTGGCTAAGAGTCGACCTGCTAACTGAATAAGCCATTCATTCTGTTCATACGTCTAACAGAAAAGAAATAAAGAATTAATGCAGTAATTAAAAAAGAAGCATTAAATATAACACAGTAGTATAAAATAGCAAACCCTCATACTGGAAAACCACCTCCTTGTTTCTACACTCACTGTCCAGTTTATCAGCTCCACTTACCATATAGAAGCACTTTGTAGTTCTACAATTACTGACTGTAGTCCATCTGTTTCTCTACATGCTTTGTTACCCCCTTTCATGCTGTTCTTCAATGGTCAGGACCCCCATAGGACCACCACAGAGCAGGTATTATTTAGGTGCTGGATGATTCTCAGCACTGCAGTGACACTGACATGGTGGTGGTGTGTTAGTGTGTGTTGTGCTGGTATGAGTGGATCAGACACAGCAGCGCTCCTGGAGTTTTTAAACACCGTGTCCACTCACTGTCCACTCTATTAGACACTCCTACCTAGTCGGTCCACCTTGTAGATGTAAAGTCAGAGACGATCGCTCATCTATTGCTGCTGTTTGAGTCGCTCATCTTCTAGACCTTCATCAGTGGTCACAGGACGCTGCCCACGGGGCGCTGTTGGCTGGTTATTTTTGGTTGGTGGACTATTCTCAGTCCAGCAGTGACAGTGAGGTGTTTCAAAAACTCCAGCAGCGCTGCTGTGTCTGATCCACAACACACATTTCATTCATTTTCATTTTCAGCATTTAGCAGACGCTTTTATCCAAAGCGACTTACACAGTGAGCGGTCCTGTGATGTGGTGGTCCTGTGGGGGTCCTGACCATTGAAGAACAGCATGAAAGGGGGTAACAAAGCATGCAGAGAAACAGATGGACTACAGTCAGTAATTGTAGAACTACAAAGTGCTTCTATATGGTAAGTGGAGCTGATAAAATGGACAGTGAGTGTAGAAACAAGGAGGTGGTTTTAATGTTATGGCTGATCAGTGTAAATAATAATATTATTGGTCATGATGATAAAAATAATAATAATAATAATATTAATACTGATGATAATATACTGATATTAACAATAATAATAATGCTGATGATTAAAAATTATTATATACACATTAATTAAAATAATACTGATTATATAAATAATAAAAAAATTAATTTGAAGCTGAATACAGCTCTGTTACCTGAAAGGCAGCGAACCACATGAGCCAGTCCAGTCTGTAGTGGTAGGGTGAAATGAGACACGGTCTTCTGTTTACAGCTCCAGGCTTACAGAGGAACTCGTACTCCTCCCACACAGCACCCTCATCAGAGTGGTTCATACTCAGCGTTCCCTGCAGCACCACCTCTGTTCGCTCTTTAGTGATACTTTCATGGTTTGGGGTTTGAGTGGATCGAGTGGATGTAAAAACAAAAGGGCACAGAATAGGGCACGGGTATGTTATCACACGTAACTACAGGTTCAAATTTGGGAATAAAACACAGTCACAGTGAATTGCATTACATGTGGGAATGGGGAGGGAGGTCAGGTGAAGCAGCAGTCTAACATAATAACACACCACTGAGGAGTAATCGAGTTCATGGGTTCGAATCTCAGCAGTGCTACCGACATCCAACCAGCATCAACAAGACACAACTGTCCGAGTCCGAGGGATTTTCTGAGGGGTTTCTCCTTGCTGCAATATCTACGACTGGTCCTGACTCGAGTACACGGCTGAGGGGGTGGGTGGTAGTCACGAGCATAGTGTGCCTCTCCGTTTGCAATACGGCTCTGTGTGCAGTAGGAAGCAGCAGAGGACTGTGGGCATAGGAGGGGGTATGTCTATAGTTTGCGGCTCTCCTCTGCCAAAACAGGGTGGTTCAAGCAGCAGTGGATTTAGAATATACAGTATAATAAGCATTCAAGAACAGTTTCACACATATAGTATCATTATTATATTATTATTATTACTGTTATTACTATTATGAATCACGAGCTTCACTTAGAGAGCCTCACCTGCCAAAAGCTCCGTAAGTGTTGACGATACGTAGAGGGTCGAATGAAGTGTTCATCACCTGTTTAGGGCTCAGAAGGTTTATGGCCACAGGAACACTCAGATAGGCGATTAAAATTCCCAGAGTCACGTTAACCACACGCCTTATACACATACCTTCAACAAAACACAACCATTATTAATAAAAACCTCCACTTACCATATAGAAGCACTTTGTAGTTCTACAATTACTGACTGTAGTGCATCTGTTTCTCTACATGCTTTGTTAGCCCCCTTTCACCCTGTTCTTCAGTGGTCAGGACCCCCACAGAGCAGGTATTATTTAGGTGGTGGATGATTCTCAGCACTGCAGTGACACTGACATGGTGCTGGTGTGTTAGTGTGTGTTGTGCTGGTATGAGTGGATCAGACACAGCAGCGCTGCTGGAGTTTTTAAATACCGTGTCCACTCACTGTCCACTCTATTAGACACTCCTACCTAGTCGGTCCACCTTGTAGATGTGTTTGAGTCGGTCATCTTCTAGACCTTCATCAGTGGGCACAGGACGCTGCCCACGGGGCGCTGTTGGCTGGATATTTTTGGTTGGTGGACGATTCTCAGTCCAGCAGTGACAGTGAGGTGTTTAAAAACTCCAGCAGCGCTGCTGTGTCTGATCCACTCATACCAGCACAACACACACTAACACACCACCACCATGTCAGTGTCACTGCAGTGCTGAGAATCATCCACCACCTAAATAATACCTGCTCTGTGGGGGGCCTGTGGGGGTCCTGACCATTGAAGAACAGGGTGAAAGGGGGTAACAAAGCATGTAGAGAAACAGATGGACTACAGTCAGTAATTGTAGAACTACAAAGTGCTTCTATATGGTAAGTGGAGCTGATAAAATGGACAGTGAGTGTAGAAACAAGGACATGGTCATAATGTTATGCTTGATCGGTGTATGTTGGCTAATAACAGTCTAACACACACACACTTACCTCTAGTTGCTGGTGTTGTTGTTCCTGCCGCCTCCTCGCTCTGTATCTTCAGTAACGTTTGTTTGGGTTTCCCAGTGGACGAGAACAGAAAGGATAAAGCTGCATCATCAAAACATGCCAGACTGGGTACGATGGTTAACCAGTTTAGAAAACTCAGATTTCCACTGATGATCAGAGCTATCTGTCACACACACACACACACACACACACACAGGAACAAACAAGAAAATATGTTTGCTTGGTTCTTAAAAAATACAATCATTTTTGAAGTTATTTTAATGATTACAAAACATTCACTGTAAAATACATGCAATAACAGATTTGATCTAAAGTTTTGAACAACTAAGCTCTGTTGTTTACATTTTCGAAATGTATATATATGTATGTATGTATATGTGCGTTTTTCTCCCATTTTCTCCCAATTTATCGTAGTCAGTTTAGCTGGTGTGCTAATGGAATTTCCCGCTGCGCCACCTGGGCACCTAGTAGACGCTTTTTATCCAAAGTGACTTACAATACTGTGACAGTATAGAGTCTAAGCAATTAAGGAGTTAAGGGCCTTGCTCAAGGGCCCAACAGTGGCAGCCTTGTAGTGGTGGGGCTTGAACCAGTGACCTTCTGATAACTAGTCCTGTACCTTAACCACTAGGCTATAACGTCTCTTGTATCACACTGGTTTCCTAAACCAGCAGATATTTAAACACTGAACTCAAAAACTAAGTGGGGTGGCACGGTGGCTTGGTGGGTAGCACCGTCGCCTCACAGCAAGAAGTTCCTGGGATCGTTCCCCATGTGGGGCGGTCCGGGTCCTGTCTGTGTGGAGTTTGCATATTCTCCCCGTGTCTGTGTGGGTTTCCTCCGGGAGCTCCGGTTTCCTCCCACAGTACAAAGACGTGCAGTCAGGATAGCTGAAGATATAAAATTGCCCTAGGTGAATGTGTGTGTGTTTCCTACCTTTCCCCCAGTGAATCGGACCCACCGTGACCCTGACCAGAATAAGGTGCTGGAAAACAGCCAATAAATGAATGAGTGGAATATTATGTAGCATCACCTGGAATATGATCTGCAGCGCTCCGTTGATCATGCACATGCGTCGACCCATGAAAGTGAAGAAAGGAACCACGAGCTCGATGAAGTGATTACTGAGCGTCTCGAAGCGATGGAACCACCACGGAGAGTGGTGCAGGAAGTACGAGACAGGGTTGGGAACAGGCTGCGTCTGTGAGAATAAGGAATCCCTTTTTAATACATTTTCCTCAATTTTCCTCCAAATCTAGTCGTATCCGATTCCCCTCTACTGCTAGAGACCTCCACTCCTGACCGAGGAGGGTCGTGACTAACACACGCCCCCTCCCACACATGTGCTCTCTGCAGTATTTTAGAACAAAACAGGAGCGATACCAAAAAATTAAGTCTGTTTTCACCTACATTTCTGAAAAACAATTATAAACCAGATTAAAACAAGGGTTACAAACCATTAAATCACCTAAAGCATGCACCAGAGCTGGGATTTCGAATACATCGTATCGAATCTCAGCTCTGCCAATTGGCTGTTGTTCAGGGTGGGAAGTCGGACCAGGGTTCCTCATAACTGGTGCAACTGATTGAGTTGGGGAATAATGCTGACCAGGGTGTGGCTCTCCGTGAACAAGGCTGATCCACATATGAACTCGCCTCGTGCAGTCGGTACTGCACACGTGTCGGAGGGGGGCGTGTGTCGGTTGCGAAGCTCCTCGGTCAGCAGTGGAGGGCTGTATCGGTTTAGGTAAAGCGTAACACAATCAGGGTAATTGGATACGTCTAAATTAGGGGAGAAGATTGGGGGGGAAATTAGGAGAAAAAGAGGACAAAAAATAATAGAAAGCATTTAAACTGTACATGTAAATAAAAATGATTACATAAATGTGTCTAAAAGCACTGAAACAGCTCCACCTGAACGTAGATACAGTGGGGTCAAAAAGTATTTAGTCAGCCACTGATTGTGCAGGTTCTCCTACTTAGAAAGATGAGAGAGGTCTGTAATTTTCATCATAGCTACACTTCAACTATGAGAGACAAAATGAGAAAAAAAAATCCAGGAAATCACATTGTAGGATTTTTAAAGAATTTATTTGTAAATTATGGTGGAAAATAAGTATTTGGTCAATAACAAAAGTTCAACTCAACACTTTGTAACATAACCTTTGTTGGCAATGACAGAGGTGAAACGTTTCCTGTAAGTCTTCACCAGGTTTGCACACACTGTAGCTGGTATTTTGGCCCATTCCTCCATGCAGATCTCCTCTAGAGCAGTGTGTTACTGATGGTAGCCTTTGTTACTTTGGTCCCAGCTCTCTGCAGGTCATTCATCAGGTCCCTCCGTGTAGTTCTGGGATTTTTGCTCACCGTTCTCATGATCATTTTGACCCCACGGGATGAGATCTTGACCCCAAGGGAGATTATCAATGGTCTTGTATGTCTTCCATTTTCTTACAATTGCTCCCACAGTTGATTTATTCACACCAACCTGCTTGCCTATTGTAGATTCACTCTTCCCAGCCTGGTGCAGGTCTACAGTTTTCTTCTTGGTGTCCTTCGACAGCTCTTTGGTCTTGGCCATGGTTGAGTTTGGAGTCTGACTGTTTGAGGCTGTGGACAGGTGTCTTTTATACAGATAACGAGGTCAAACAGAAGAGAGCCAGAAATCTTGCTTGTTTGTGGGTGACCAAATACTTATTTTCCACCATAATTTACAAATAAATTCTTTAAAAATCCTACAATGTGATTTCCTGGATTTTTTTTTCTCATTTTGTCTCTCATAGTTGAAGTGTAGCTATGATGAAAATTACAACTTAAATGTTGTTGAGGAAGATCTAATGAAACTGAGAGGTGTCCCTAAACTTCTTAAATAATTTGAAATCCATTTAGTAATCCAGTAGGTGTTTTATTTTAATTATATTTAACGTGTGCAAATTGTATTTTGACAACATCAGAGCACCTCAGAAGAGCTTTGCGCAATTACTGTGGAGTCATTTACCCCCGCAATTACCCCCGAGGTCATTACAGGACCTGTATTTCTGTGGAGCTGCTTTAATTTAATGCTCATCATAAAAATGTGCTATGTAAATACATTTGACTTCACACACCTCGTAGTGATAGTCCATGCAGGTCAGGTCCCTCCAGCACTGATCTCCTCTTATTTTGATCAAACCCTAAAGAAAAACACGACCATTAAACCAAACTGAAATTAAAGCAGAACTTTTCCTCAGGTTTAGGATTTTAACACTGACGAGTTTGATGCTGTGGGTGCATCTTTCAACAACTCTCAAAAAGAACAAAAGAAGAAGCAAAGACCTCACAGGAACATCAAAATGTATATATAAGTGGTTCTAGGTGGTGAAATACAACACGGCATCATAAAAGTACATTTAGTACATGTAGTTTCTTTGACTAAGACAGTCAACATGGTGGATGTTGGACTAGGTGGGTCCTGTCTGTTAAATAGGAGTTCTGTGTGGAATTATACCAGATTTAGCATCAACCCTGAAAATGTATATGTATGTGTTTATATATGTGGGATCTTCAAAAAGTTTCCACACATGTATATTGTGGTTATAAGTGGTGAGGGTGGAGGAGTAATAATCGCTCGTGTCTGAGAGACTGAGAGACGCTTATAGTCGGGATTTAGCTCCATCTGATCTCCACCTTTCTGGAAGCTGAAAGAAGCTTTAAGGGGAAGAAGATTTTCATGTGATGATGATGTGAAAGCAGCGGCGCATCAGTGGCTTTGAGCTCAACCAAAAACGAGTTTGTACAACGCTGGAAAAATGCATCAGAAGGCGACGATGTAGAAAAGGTTGTTTTTAAATTCTTAATAAATAGAGATAAAAAAGGTGCTGACACTTTTAGAAGAAGGTCGTATATACCTCGTAGGTATATATGTGTATACAGTTTTACACACCGAGTAGGCATAACATTATGACCACTGACAGGTGAAGTGAATTACACTGATCATCTCTTCATCACAGCACCTGTTAGTGGGGGGGATATATTAGGCAGCAAGTGAACATTTTATCCTCAAAGTTGATGTTAGAAGCCGGAAAAATGGGCGAGCGTGAGGATCTGAGTGAGTTTGACGAGGGCCAGATTGTGATGGCTAGACGACTGGGACAGAGCATCTCCAAAACTGCAGCTCTTGTGGGGTGTGTCCCGGTCTGCAGTGGTCAGTATCTATCAAAAGTGGTCCAAGGAAGGAACAGTGGGAAACCGGCGACATGCTGGTTCTGATAGAAAGGGGTCAGAATACACAGTGCAAAAGGGGGACCAGCACAATATTAGGAAGGTGGTCATAATGTTATGCCTCATCGCTGTATATAGGGTTGCCAGTATTTTTGGCCACAATGAGAGAACTGAAAACTCACCGAGCAGGAGCTTTGTCAATAAAGCAATGAGGACTAGATGAGGACTACACAGGTTATATAGGTAGGACAGAGTGGAACACTTACCGCCCCCAGCATGATTCGCACTATGAGCCAGCGGAAGGTCCAGATGGAGATGAGGGAAGGTGGGCACTGACGGGGCATCAGTGACAGACTCCATAACGGACACAGAAAAATACCCAAGAATCCAGTCTCCAGTAGCTGGCTCTCCCAACCTGCACATGTACACACGGATATACATTTATATACACACAATAATCATACATGCACACACACCACAACATCCTGACAACGTCATACGCCCTTCATAAAGGTTCCCACACTGACTGTGCTGCATGAAATATTATTTAAATAAACGTCCTTCACTTTTTTGTTTATATCCAGGTCCTGCCTTTTAAATGATGGATGATTCTGAAAAGCTTTTGTTTGAGGAAAAGTCAGCGCAAGATGTATGTTACTGTTGATAAATACGAGGGTTCTAAGAACTTTCTAAGAACGTTCTAAGAACAAACTCACTTTTCTACATCGTCGCCTTCCAATGCATTTTTCCAGTGTCGTACCAACTTTTTAACACCGTCAGCAACAAATGTTTGTGGTTGAGCTTGTAGCCACTGATGCGCCGCTGCTTTCACATCAACATCACATGAAAATCTTCTTCCCTTAAAGCTTCTTTCAGTATCCAAAAAGGTAGAAATCAGATGGAGCTAAATCCCGACTATAAGCGTCTCTCAGACACGACTGATTCCTCCTCCTCCACAAAAGACACATCAAGTGTGTAGTTTAATCTACAGCTTAACTAGGGCTCAGATTTAGGGCGTCGTATCCAACAGTTCATCAATGCATTCTGCAAGGTCCTCGTCTGTCAGTCCTCTAATGCAATGTAAATGTATGTTCTAAATAAAACTGGTACACCAGCCCACTACCGCCGAGCTCTGGGTTTGAATCTCAGCGAGTGCTATCGACCGGCTGGTTGGGAAAGCGGTGGCTGAAGCCCCGTGATGGATAAACGCCCTGTCGGTGGTGTCTTCCTGCCTCACGCCCAGTGTTTCAGTGGAACCCACACCGCATAATTAAAAATGAAATGAAATAGTTTTTATTTACACCGTTTATTTTCCATTTACGGAACATTCTGACATCTATAAAACAATTCAGGACTTCATAAAGACTTAAAAAATGAAACACTGGGGTGCATTACATATACATTTTTACATTTTAGGCCAGGGCTGGGGAACCTTTTACCCACTGAGGGCCAGATTAATAATTACATATCTGGTCACGGGTCACAGACTACAATGACACAACATACAGCCAAATAATACAGGCTTTATAAATACATGATGCTGATGGTATGTAGTGTTTATATTTGATCTCAGACTTACCTTATCATCATTTCAATGTGACGGTTGTGAATGTTTGGTCTTGACCAGCTGTGAAATATCTGGGGCCAATGATGTTGTGGCAACATAACTCGTTTTTGTTATGTCTGTTGTCTCGTCTAAAGTGTAATTAATTGCATAAAGCCCAGACAATAAAATCTAGGAAATATATGGCGGGCCACATTTGATTGAGCGGGGCCCAAGGGCCGGAGGTTCCCCACCCCTGTTTTAGGCATTTAGCAGACACTTTTATCCAAAGCGACTTACAGTACTGTGACAGTATACTGTCTAAGCAATTAAAGGTTAAGGGTCTTGCTCAAGGGCCCAACAGCAGCAACCTGGCAGTAGTGGGGCTTGAACCAACAACCTTTTGACTACTAGTCCAGTACCTTAACCACTACAACTTCCCTCATGGGTGCACTGGGGTCTAACATGCTAGCACACCACTGCAGGGAGTAGTTTGAATCTCAGCATGGGCGCCGTCCGGCACCATGGCGTCCCCACATAACAAACACAACTGGCAGTGTCTGAGGGAGGGAAGGTCGAACAGGGCCTTTGACCACTGCGACAGACAACCCGTGCATGAGTGTGTTCCGTATGTAAAACACCACTGTGTGGGAACCCAACACTGACAGGTGATAAGAAGTGGCCACAGACTGGACATTTACTCACAAGAAATTAACAGTATACAAACTAAGCAATTGAGATTTAAGGGCCTTGCTCAAGGGCCCAACAGTGGCAAGCTGGCAGAGGTGGGGTTTGAACCAGCAACCTTCTGCTTACTAGTCCAGTACCTTAACCACTAGGCTACAACTACAACTGGACACGTGTTAGAGGGGGCGTGTGGTGATCTGACTCTCCTTGATCAGATCTAGGGTTGTGTAAGTGGTAGTGGATTCACAATCGAGAATTGGATATGACTAAATTGGCAAACAAAAATAAAATACTGATATCATGCAGGCAGCTCATCAAGCGTCAGAGGGCGTAAAAGGGGTACCTACCAAAGGAATACCTGCAAACAAAAGAGAGAGAGCATTAAGAAACAGATTCTTAATGGTCATCTAAGTGACCAGCGTTCGTGTACTGACCACTCACCACAGCTGTCCGACGCTCACAAGAGAGTGATACAAAATCCATAACGCCGCCATGATGAGCATGTTCGCCCTCCCCGATACCAGCACGAATCCAGACAGCGCCAGTCCCGCCAGGGCCACGGCGTCCAGGTTCCCGTCCATGTCCTCCCAGTCCATGAACCACAGGATGGAGGGCGTGTACGAGAGAGCGGCCACGCCGATCTTACCACCGACGTAGCGCTTGACACTGCGGAGGTAATCTCTGCTGGGCATCAGGCCCTTCTCACCAATCAGCTGCTTGTTCTGGTTGTAGGCCACGCCGAAGGCAACAACTTAAAAACAAACAGGTGAATAAACACGTTCATATAAAAATATTATTATAAATACCAGAGCTGTGATGTTTTAAAGGCCATGCGTCAATATTCTGCCCCCCACCACCCACACTACACATGAATCAAACCTCTCACCCACTGCTAGGGTGCCCATACGTCCGGTTTTAGGGCGGGTGTCCGTCCAATGCCTGTCCGGACACGTATTTGTCCTCCTTAGGGAGCAAACCGGACGCTTGTAACAATCGTAATTTATGTCCTCCTTTTTGGGGTCTGATGTTCCTCCTTTTATTTTGGGATCTGATGTTCTCATGTTTGTGGTCTGATGCCTCCTTTTTAGGATCTGATGTCCTGCTTTTTGGGGTCTGATGTTCCTCGGTTTTGGGGTCTGTTGTCCCCTTTTATTTTGAGGTCTGATGTTCCTTCTTTTATTTTAGGATCTGACGCCAGCCTGTTTAGGGTCTGACGTTGTTCTTTTTTAGGATCTGATGCCCTCCTTTTTGGGGTCTGATATTCCTCCTTTTTGGGGTCTGATGTTCCTCCTTTGGGGGTCTGATGCTCTACTTTTTGAGGTCTGATGTTCCTCCTTTTTGGGATCTGATGTTCCTCAGTTTTGGGGTCTGTTGTCCCCTTTTATTTTGGGGTCTGATGTTCCTTCTTTTATTTTAGGATCTGACGCCAGCCTGTTTAGGGTCTGACGTTGTTCTTTTTTAGGATCTGATGCCCTCCTTTTTGGGGTCTGATGTTCTCTTTTTTGGGGTCTGATGTTCCTCCTTTTTGGGGTCTGATGTTCCTCCTTTTTGGGGTCTGATATTCCTCCTTTTTGGGGTCTGATGTTCCTCCTTTTTGGGGTCTGATATTCCTCCTTTTTGGGGTCTGATGTTCCTCCTTTTTGGGGTCTGATGTTCTCCTTTTTAGAGTTTAATGTTCCTCCTTTTATTTTAGGATCTGATGCCCGCCTGTTTAGGGTCTGACGTTCTTCTTTTTTAGGATCTGATGCTCTCCTTTGTGGAGTCTGATGTTCCTTCTTCTTGGGGTCTGACGTCCTTCTTTTTAGGGTCAGACGTTCTTCTTTTTGAGGTCTAATGTCCTTCTATTTTGTGTCTGATCCCCTTCTTTTTGGGATCTGATGTTCTCATGTTTGTGGTATGATGCCTCCCTTTTAGGGTCTGATGTCCCTCCTTTTTGGGGTCTGATGTCCCTCCTTTTTGGGGTCTGATGTTCCTCCTTTTTAGGATCTGATGCCCTCATGTTTGGGGTCTAATGTCCTGCATTTTATTGTTATGGATGTTGCCACCTTACCACCCACATCCACACACTCCCTAAACCTCTCACCCACTACTGACCCCGGTCTGCCTGTGCTGCCCCCCATGCTCCTCTTTTTAGGAAACCGAATCATGCTCACCCTAAGTTCATGAATCAGAAGGGTTTGTGTTCGAGTGAAGTATAAAGTGAAACTTACAGTAGATGAAACTAATGAACCGCAGTAACACGATCCTGGTGAGCCAGAAAGTCCCTGTTCGGAGCCGAACCTTCTCTTTAGGCTCGGGTGTGTCATGGTGCACCTCGGTACCCCTGACAGGGGGCTGGTTGGTGATATCTGGATGATTTTGGGGACTCGCAGGTTCTCGTTTTCTTTTTCTTATCGCAGGTTCCAAATTCTGACTGGAAGTCGCCATAGTGCGGTGCAGGCGCGCTGTCTGCGCATGCGCGGTGAGCGACGCTCCAACAGTCGATTCAGGAAAGCTTCTGGTTCCTTCATAACGATTTAATATTAAATAAAAGTACAATTTTTACTTTTGGAATAAAATACATTATTATATATAACATAAAAAGGAAGAAAAACCCAGTTACAGTTTTAAAATGCATCGTTTAACAATAGTTCTGGGTAAACACCGATTGGGCATAAGATTATGACCACCTTCCTAATATTGTGTTATATGTTTTCAAAGTGGAAGCAATAAAGTTAGGGACAGTGGTAGCCTAGTGGGTAGGATTAAGAGTTTGAATCCCAGCTCTGCTATGCAGCCACTGTTGGGCCCTTGAGCAAGGTCCTTAACCCTGTCTGCTCCAGGGGCCCCGTACAGCCGTACTGGCCCTGCACTCTGACCCCAACTTCCAAACAATCTGGGATATGCAAAGAAAGAATTTCGTTGTACTGAACATCTGTATATGTATATATGTATATATAACAAAAGCATTCGGAATTCGGAAAAATGCACCGGAAGGCGACGATGTAGGAAAGTGATGTTATTTGTTTTTGAAGTTTTTTACTGTACAAAAGTGCAGAAACTTTTTACAGAACCCTCATAACTTCATAACTTATTCATTACAATAAGTGTAAACTAATATGTGTAAACCACCTATACATAAACGTAAAGAAATTTTAACATGACCCTAAATCTAAACCCTCCTGAACAGGGCCGGCGCTAGGGGGGGGCTGAGGGGGGCATTGCCCCCCCAAATTGTGTCTTTGCCCCCCCAAGCAAAGCAGTCCAGAACCGGGGCTGCTCCTGAACACACTCTCTGCAGACATAACCAACAATCATCATCCATGATCCCATTTACTTCACCACAGCTCACATTCTACACAGGAGATCCAGTCCTCTGTGGCTTTGGGGTCACTTGTGTCTTCATGAGATATTTACAGGATCTGCTGGAATATGATGTGATGAGTGGAATATGAGTTATATTAGCATAATAACTCATGATTTAATGGCACTTGGTGGCCTAGAAATCTGCCAGTGTCACTTTAGAAGTGTCGCAATTTATTTAATGCATGAAATAACCACAGAAATCCTTTTCTATTTAAAGTAAAGTGTACTGTTATGTTACAGGGCTTACCTCGCATGTTCTGGGACCAGTGATTCTTTACATCTTTGCTCTGACCAGTCAAAATTATTGTTTCATGTAATAGACATTTGTACAGGGATGTTATTACATTTGGTGTATAATGCAGGTATTTACACCGATCAGCCATAACATTAAAACCACCTCCGTTTCTACACACACTGTCCATTTATCAGCTCCGCTTACCATATAGAAGCACTTTGTGGTTCTACAATTACTGACTGTAGTCCGTTTCTCTGCATATCTTTTTAGCCTGTTTTCACCCTGTTCTTCAATGGTCAGGACCCCCACAGAGCAGGTATTATTTAGGTGGTGGATCATTCTCAGCACTCCAGTGACACTGACATGGTGGTGGTATGAGTTTTTAAACACCGTGTCCACTCACTGTCCACTCTATTAGAAACGCCTACCTAGTCGGTCCACCTTGTAGATGTCAAGTCAGAGACGATCTCTCGTCTATTGCTGCTGTTTGAGTCGGTCATCTTCTAGACCGTCATCAGTGGTCACAGGACGCTGCCCACGGGGCACTGTTGGCTGGATGTTTTTGGTTGGTGGACGATTCTCAGTCCAGCAGTGACAGTGAGGTGTTTAAAAACTCCAGCACAACACACACTAACACACCACCACCGTGTCAGTGTCACTGCAGTGCTGAGAATCATCCACCACCTAAATAATACCTGCTCTGTGGTGGTCCTGACCATAGTTATGGCTGATTTCTAGACAGGTAGCCTAAATGTTTTGGCTTATTAGTGTGTGTATATACAGTATATACGTACATATAAGTACAGATGTGATCATGTGAGTTTTTAAAACATTTATTTTTGGCATATAAGATGAAACCAATAGTAAATCAAACCTACAAAATAAACTGCAAACGTTAGAGGCAGAATAAACATCTCACTTTTTCAGTTTGACACGTCGTGTACACACTTCTGCAAATATCATTTTCTTTAACAATGTTTAAGGTTTATTCATGTTAAACTGATTTTTTTGTATTAACATTTATATATAAAACAAATCAAACTAAGAGGAGTACATTTAAAAATAGAAACTCTCATGAAGCACAGAGCGTTAACCAGCTGACCGTGCTCGAGAATCTTCATTCATTCATTTACTGTCTGTTTACCATCGTGTCATCCTGGTCAGGGTCTCTGTGGGTCCGATTCATTGGGTGAAAGCTAGGAAACACAGGGTGCGTACACACACACACTTTCAAACTTCCAGTAGCTCCAGTTGTCCTTTCGAGTAGCTCCAGATGCGCAGTAGCTTAGTTGTTAAGGTACTTGACTAGTAATCAGAAGGTTGCCAGTTCAAGCCCCACGTTGCCACTGTTGGGCCCTTGAGCAAGGCCCTTAACCCTCAATTGCTTAGACTGTATACTGTCACAGTTCTGTAAGTCGCTTTGGATAAAAAGTGTCCGCTAGATGCTGAAAATGTAAATGTCCTTTGGACTGTGGGAAGAAACCGGAGCACCTGCAGGAAACCCACACACACACACACACACAGGGAGAACATGCAAACTCCACACAGAAAGCACCTGGCTGCAGGCCTGGGAATCAAACCCAGGCCCCTCCTGCTGTAAAGCGACAGTGCTACCCACCGTGCTGCCTGCTTGACAATCTTGTACAGCGACAGTCAGGTGAGCATTTAGATTCACTCCAAACATCTGCATGCACCGATAAGCGAGCGTTATTTCCAGCTGTGTGTAAAGTTCTTTATTATTTATCATTGGTAATATTTTATTACAAATAAAGCCTGCATTGTGATTAATGACCGATTTGCTTCTACATCAGCAACACTGCTACACTTCTAATACTAGTACACACCACCTACACCCATCAGCCATAACATTAAAACCACCTCCTTGTTTCTACACTCACTGTTCATGTTATCAGCTCCACTTACCATATAGAAGCACTTTGTAGTTCTACAATTACTGACTGTAGTCCATCTGTTTCTCTACATGCTTTGTTACCTCCTTTCACCCTGTTCTTCAGTGGTCAGGACCCTCAGCAGTGACACTGACATGGTTGTGGTGTGTTAGTGTGTGTTGTGCTGGTGTGAGTGGATCAGACACAGCAGCGCTGCTGGAGTTTTTAAACACCTCACGGTCACTGCTGGACTGACAATAGTCCACCGACCAAAAACATCCAGCCGACAGCGCCCCGTGGGCAGCGTCCTGTGACCACTGATGAAGGTCTAGAAGATGAGCGACTCAAACAGCAGCGATAGATGAGCGATCGTCTCTGACTTTACATCTACAAGGTGGACCGACTAGGTAGGAGTGTCTAATAGAGTGGACAGTGAGTGGACACGGTGTTTAAAAACTCCCTCATACCACCATGTCAGTGTCACTGCAGTGCTGAGGGTCCTGACCACTGAAGAACAGGGTGAAAGCAGGTTAAAAAAGCATGCAGAGAAACAGATGGACTACAGTCAGTAATTGTAGAGCAACAAAGTGCTTCTATATGGTAAGTGGAGCTGATAACATGGACAGTGAGTGTAGAAACAAGGAGGTGGTTTTAATGTTATGGCTGATCGGTGTATAAATGACCAATCCAGAGATCTGGAGCTTTAAGCCTTCGTTAAATAATGTGGACGCTCTAATGTGCTAGCAGAGGTCGTGCTGGGTTTGTCCTGCACTCTGCCACTCTGAAACTGGCCCTAGTTTGAGGCCCTACTGCAGCCCAAAGCGGGACGGTGCAAGCGGCACTACGGGGAACTGGAAAGGACAAAACTGGGGATATGAAGACATCATCCACACTTTTATAAGCATGTTGTCATATCCATCAGGATCAGTTCATTTAGAATTTGCTTTTTATTAAAATTGCTTGACCCCAGCGTGCTTCGGGAACAGACGCCCTTGACGCTTAATTCAATTTGCTTTGTGGTTCTGTATAGACTGTAGGGTGGGAGCGCCTGGGGTTCTGTAGATTTTGCAGATTTAAAAGACGTGCATGCATTAAATGCATTGCTGAACGACCGGCCGCAACTAATCTCTTAACGCGGCTGATTTCTGTAATAGATGGCATCGTTATCAATCGCCCTGGCATGCAAACGTAAACCGCAAAGTCTGCTAAGCGAATTCCATCACGTCAGGAGTTCCACCTGGTCAGGAGTGCATCTTCTGGTGGTGCCGGGTGAGATGGTAGCGGCGGGCGAAGCTTTTCCCGCACTGTGTGCACGGAAACAGTTTGGTGCCCTTGTGGAGCTGCTGGTGCGCCCTGAGGCTCTGCGGCCGGCTGAAACTCTTCCCGCAGTCGGGGCACTGCCAGGGCCGGACGCCCGAGTGCTTCTGCTCGTGCCGCCGGAGGTCGCCGGACTGCCTGAAGCTCTCTCCGCACTCGGCACACAGGAAGGGCTTCTCCCCGGTGTGCGTGCGCATGTGCACGTTCAGCTGCCCCGAGTGCACGAAGCTCTTCTCGCACTGCGCGCAGGCGTACGGTTTCACTCCCGTGTGAATGCGCTGGTGCTGCTTCAGGCTGTTGAACCAGTTGAAGGCCTTGCCGCAGTCGGGGCACAGGTACAGCTGGTCCCCCTGGCGGAAGCAGGCGTGGTTCTTGAAGCCGCGGATGGTCTGGAAAGTCTTGGAGCACTGGGTGCAGCTGTGCTCTTTGGGCGCCACGTCGCCCTCGGCGAAGCTCAGGTACTTGGTGCTCATCTCCGGGTGGTGGCGCCGGATGTGCTTGTGCAGGTAGCGCTCGGCCGTGAAGGAGAACGGGCAGTGGGCGCAGGCGTAGATGGTGGCGCTGGCCAGCGCCGTGCTCTGCCGGTGAGCCCTGCGGCGCGAGTGGCTCTCCTGGTGGCGCTTCAGGCCGGACGACTGGGTGAAGGACTTGAGGCACAGGGTGCAGCAGTAGGGCCGCTCCTTGGCATGGATGGTGCGCTCGTGCCGCCGCAGGTTACACAGGCGGTTGAAGTAGAGCTCGCAGTGGGAGCAGCCGTGAGGACCGTCGCCCTGCTGGATGCACTCGTGGCTTTTCAGGAGATGGAGCTGGCTGAAGGTTCTCAAGCACTCGCCGCACACGTGAGAGGAGGGCGGGGTCTCCTGGGGCTGCTCGCTTCCTGCGTCGCCCTCTGGTGGAACGGCCGGAGTCTGGGGGTCGGCGGGAGCCTGGACGGACTCTGGACCGTTGCTCTGCCCGTCCTGATCTTTCTGGGCGTTTTTCTTCTTTATTTTGGGCGGCCTGCCTCGCGGACGCCCGGTGGACGCTCTCTTGTTCTGACCCCCGTCTGCGCCAGGGTTCGGAGCAGACCTGCGCTGCTTGGTCGGGGGTTCATAAGGCGCGTCGTGTTTGTCCTCGGCCTGCGACATCTCGGAGGAGTCCATCTCCACCACCTTCAGGTACTCGCCGTGGTGGTGCCTCTTCAGATGTTTGTACAGGTTGAGTTTGGTGACGAAGGAGAACGAGCACTCGGTGCAGGGGTAGATGTTCGACGCGGCGTCCCCGGTTCCCGTCGGCTGGGTCTCGCCGGGTTCTTTCTCCCCGTCCTCGTGGTGGGTCCGCTGATGCCTCTTGAGCCCGGTCGCCTGGCTGAAGCATTTCCTGCAGCGGCTGCAGCAGTACGGCTTCTCCTTCGAGTGGATGGTGCGCTGGTGCCTCTTCAGGTGGCACGCGCGCAGGAACGCCCTCCCGCAGTCCCCGCACTTGTTCCTCGTCTCGTCCGTCTCGCCGGCCTCTGAACCGTCGATTTCACCCGATTTATCCGCCAGGCCGGTGGATTTCGAGACCGGCTGCATTTGGGATGGAGACAGGGCGTCGGAGGCTAGCAGGCACTGATCCGGGTCCACCGCCGGCGCCTGCTCGTCGAGTTCGAGGCTCTGGGTTTCCAGGAGGTTGGGGTACTCGGTGGGGTGGGAGCGCCTGACGTGTCTGTGCAGGTAATAAGCCGTCGGAAAGGAGTACTGGCAGTAGGGGCAGAGGCACACCTGTGAGGCCGGCTCCTTGCTCCTTCCTAAAAAACATACAATACAAAATTGTAAATATACAATTAGGATATACAACCACTACAAAACACTCATATCAGCTTTCAATACAGGAATGACAAGCAGTGAGACTGGTGGTGAAGGTACCTATACATGCACACTTCTTATCCCAGATCTTATCCCAGGTGCTGCTGAGATCTCGGGCGTACTCTTCTCCGTACCAGACTCGGAGTTCCTGCCCGGGATAGATGGGGCGGCGGGAGCGGAACAGAACGCGCCCGCTCTGCTGGATGGCCACCAGATTTTGGTCGTTCTCGTTCTGAGAACAGACCACATACCTGAGGAGAGAGAAACATCAAGTTCAAGGTTTTATTTGTCCATATATGTATGCATAAATACACCGATCAGCCATAACATTAAAACCACCTCCTCGTTTCTACACTCACTGTTCATGTTATCAGCTCCACTTACCATATAGAAGCACTTTGTAGTTCTACAATTACTGACTGTAGTCCATCTGTTTCTCTACATGCTTTGTTACCCCCTTTCATGCTGTTCTTCAATGGTCAGGACCCCCACAGAGCAGGTAATATTTAGGTGGTGGATGATTCTCAGCACTGCAGTGACACTGACATGGTGGTGGTGTGTTAGTGAGCGTTGTGCTGGTATGAGTGGATCACCTCACTGTCACTGCTGGACTGAGAATCGTCCACCAACCATAAATATCCAGCCGACAGCGCCCCGTGGGCAGCGTCCTGTGACCGCTGATGAAGGTCTAGAAGATGAGCGACTCAAACAGCAGCAATAGATGAGCGATCGTCTCTGACTTTACATCTACAAGGTGGACCGACTAGGTAGGAGTGTCTAATTGAGTGGACAGTGAGTGGACACGGTACTTAAAAACTCCAGCAGCGCCGCTGTGTCTGATCCACTCGTACCAGCACAACACACACTAACACACCAGCACCATGTCAGTGTCACTGCAGTGCTGAGAATCATCCAGCACCTAAATAATACCTGCTCTGTGGTGGTCCTGACCATTGAAGAACAGCATGAAAGGGGGTAACAAAGCATGTAGAGAAACAGATGGATTACAGTCAGTAATTGTAGAAACAAGGAGGTGGTTTTAATGTTATGGCTGATCAGTGTATATTGTCTAAGCAATTGAAGGTTAAGGGCCTTGCTCAGGGGTCCAACAGTGCTTGAACCAGTGACCTTTTAATTACTAGTCTGGTTCGGTTCCTTAACCTCTAAGCTACAAGTTCAGTCCCTGATACTGTATGATACGGTTTTATGTGGGAACCAAAAACTGGCAGGTGATAAGAAGTGGCCACAGATTGGTTTTACCACAAAGAATGGGTAAGTTTGTGGGGGTATGCAAGCGTACCTCATCCAGTTTGAGTGAGTGTCCCTCTCTGCATCAATGTAATCACACTGGTCGCGTCCTCGACACACCTGAGACATCAAACACAGACGTTTTACTACTGAAGTCATGAATGTAATATATTAAAACATCCTAAGTTAATTCCACACTTACCACCCAGGAATGAGCGCTCTCCACGGCCTTCTCCTGACCGCTGACCTCTCCATCGAAAGGTCCGAAATGCATTCCAACAGGAATAACCTGGCCCTGGTTGAAAACCCCCAGACCGGCCTCGGGAGTCGTGGATCGACCGATGACCAAGCCTTGAGGGAGCGTAAGAAGGGCTCTCTGGGGGACGCCCAGGGGCGTGGGCGTGTCCGGGGTGAATGACGGAGGGCCGTGGACGTCGCACTGATCGATGAACTGTTTACGGCAGATCTCGCAGTCTGTAAACAACAACAACAAGGAGAAACGAAGTGAGACGGGAATCGAAATGATCATGCCATGACGAGAAGAACATAAAGAGAAGACTTACAGAAGTGCTCATCATTAAAAGCATCTTCTTGGTGGCTCTTTTCCTGGATTTCTAGATTGCAAACCGTCACAGCACCGGGTACCTCCAGATTCTTGTCCTCACCCGGAGGCGGTCCTGTAAACAATCAACAAACAAGGTCAAGCGACCGTCCTCTTTCCGAACCCACTGATCTGACTGCATGCGGTCATGGCTAACCTCCCTCGAGCATTAATCAAAAAATATATAAAATAAATGCGGTCTACGTATGACTGTGTACGTGTCGGTCATTTAGATCTTTCATGGACCACACAGACGTCATAGTAGACGATCAGTGTAGAGACTGAAGGTGAGGCGAGGAAGAAAACACTAAAGGATCTGTACTGGCTTATGAACCTCATCTGGACGTCTCGTTTCAAGCCGTTGTGGGTGGTTCATTTAATTTCTGACTCAGTATCGTTATAAATTCGTTCTAAAAGCGGCGCCACTCAGTGGAAGGTTGTTTCTAATTCTCTCAGGTTCATGAGGACGCTCATGATCTATATCCCCTCCATGCACTCTCTCAACCGGTGTTCCTCAGGGCTCTGTACTTGGCCCACTTCTATTCTCTATCTACACCCGCTCTCCGGGTAAGGTCATAGCCTCCCATGGCTTCTCCTACCACTCCTATGCAGATGATACTCAGCTCGTTCTGTCATTTCCTCCTTCAGACACACGAGTCTCAGCTCGCATCTCAGCATGTCTGCGAGATATCTCACAGTGGATGTCGGCTCATCATCTAAAACTCAATCCCAGCAAGACAGAGCTGTTACTCATTCCTGGAGATCAGTCTCCAACCCAGGACTCCCAGATCAGACCATCTGATAATGTAAGAAGTCTTGGTGTTGTTCTGGATAACCAGCTGACCTTCTCTCCGTGTGTAGCCAGCATGACAAGATGGTGTCGGTTCCTCTTCCACAACATCAGGAAGATTCGGCGGACTAAAGCGCAGTTGTAATTTCCTTTCTCTATGTTCTTTTGCTTCTTGCTTCAATTACTTAATAAAAAATAGTCTTATCAGATGAGCTACAACAACTTGCAGCATGGTCTTAATCAGTGAGTGAAAACGATCTACAAAATCAAGTGTTACAAGAATAGAACAATCATTAAAAATAAATACTATATGATAATATGAGTCTGTCGATTACAGAATCTGTTATTTGTGCTCATAGTTGATTACCTGTGCACTTTGGGTTATTCAGCAGTTATAATGAAAACAAAGGCTATAGGTGATGATGAATTTAGGTGGTTGTGGTGTGTCCACTGGTGCATTTTTTTGCATCGAAGTTGGGGGAAAGGGACTTTTTGGGGGGTTTAGATATGATCATAAGACCAGTGCCTAATCATGTTGGATGTATAGTGAGAGAAAAGCATGCACAAAAAAAGTCAGCATTACGGTAAACCTTGTTAAAAGATATATTCTAGCATAAAAGTGTAATATAATATCACCTGGAGGCCCTAAAGGACCGTGGTTAAAGAGAAAGTAGTGATAGTGTTCCCTCACAAGTATTCTGCATTGATTGCCCCACTTGGACTGCGATTTCTTCAGTTTTCTTAAATCTTTTCACACTGTTATGTACGGTAGATGATAAAAGCGCTGAATTATGTGTAGTTTTTCATTAAGGCAATTTATTTTTAAATCTTACAAAGTCTAATAAGTGACGTAACCCAACTTTAGATCTTACAGACTATTAGACAGATAGATAGATAGATAGATAGATAGATAGATAGATAGATAGATAGATAGATAGATAGATAGATAGACAAACAGATAAACAGACAGATTGATAGACAGATAGATAGACAGAGAGACAGATAGATAAACAGATAGATAGATAAACAGGCAGATTGATAGACAGATGAATAGGCAGATAGATAGACAGACAGATAGACAGATAGATAGATCAACAGATAGATAAACAGACAGATAGATAGATAAACAGATAGATAGATAAACAGATAGATTGATAGGCAGATAGATAGACAGACAGATAGACAGTCAGCTAAACAGATAGATAAATAGATAGACAGACAGACAGAAAGACAGATAGCTAAACAGACAGATAGATAGACCGATAGATAGATGATAGACAGAAAGATAGACCGATAGAAGACAGACAGATAGATACAGATAAATAGATAGACAGACAGACAGATAAATAGATAGACAGATAAATAGATAGACACTTTATTGATATTGAAGGAAATTAGAGTAGTAGGTTTTAATATCAGTTGAATAAATGTGACTAGGCAGCATAAATAAAATATCCTGCTATTTTAAAATACACTAAGTAAAGAAAGTAAATAAATAATGTAGGATTACGCCAGTAAATACGTTATTAAAAGCAAAATTCAGCTCTGCAGAAACGATTAGATTAGAGGAAGGGTTTCTAATTTCAATTTTAACTAGGTGACATTTCCTATAAAGTGACATTATAATATAATAACGACGTTTTAGTATTTTATAGTGTTAGTGATGTGTTTACAACATACATCTCACGGCCAAACCAGCGCTAATAATTAGCATTAGCACGTAAACTAGTGCTAACAGGCTAACCGTTAACATGCTAAAAGCATAATTTGGAAACATTTCCACCGATATTAGGGCAGTTTTGTTCACCAGACAGACACAGATATAAATGATAGATATCTAAGGCTAACAGAATTAACAGGAATGTAAGGTTTATTCTGGTAAAGTAGGCTGTACCAAGATTGTTTCGAATGCTAAGTTGCTAACTGGGTTAGCATTTTGGTTAAGCTGAGTTAGCAGCGCATTTCGCCGCGCATTAACGGGAGTAAAACGCGTGACTTACCGGTACCGTCAGACATGGTGAAAGTTGAAGGATTTTATTTATTAATAAAGCTTTAATGTGAATAAAACTGGTTCCATGTGAGACCTGCAGCTCTTCTCTGGCTCTCCTGAAGCGCTGGAAGTTCTGGAGCTTCCCTCAACAAAAGGAAGTTGAGCCGAATTCTTCCTCTGTACTGAGTGACCGGAGAGAATCGCTTTATTACCACCATTAACCTGCAGTCTGCTGTCAGTTAGTCATTGACTACCCGAGTTTCTGACCCCCTTATATCTTTTAAAAGACATTTGAAGACTTTAAAAAGGTTATGACTCTACACTACCTTGCAAATGTTTTGCATTGACTTGCAAAAAATATTATATCATATCATACTGAACTGTGGTTATGTTATATACAGTATATATATATAGATCAGCAATAATATTAAAACCACCTCCTTGTTTCTACACTCACTGTCCATTTTATCAGCTCCACTTACCATATAGAAGCACTTTGTAGTTCTACAATTACTGACTGTAGTCCATCTGTTTCTCTACATGCTTTGTTACCCCCTTTCATACTGTTCTTCAATGGTCAGGACCCCCACAGGACCACCACAGAGCAGGTATTATTTAGGTGGTGGATCATTCTCAGCACTGCAGTGACACTGACATGGTGGTGGTGTGTTAGTGTGTGTTGTGCTGGTATGAGTGGATCAGACACAGCAGCGCTGCTGGAGTTTTTAAACACCTCACTGTCACTGCTGGACTGAGAATAGTTCACCAACCAAATATATCCACCCAACAGCGCCCCGTGGGCAGCGTCCTGTGACCACTGATGAAGGTCTAGAAGATGAGCGACTCAAACAGCAGCAATAGATGAGCGATCGTCTCCGACTTTACATCTACAAGGTGGACCGACTAGGTAGGAGTGTCTAATAGAGTGGACAGTGAGTGGACACGGTGTTTAAAAACTCCAGCAGCGCTGCTGTGTCTGATCCACTCATACCAGCACAACACACACTAACACACCACCACCATGTCAGTGTCACTGCAGTGCTGAGAATCATCCACCACCTAAATAATACCTGCTCTGTGGTGGTCCTGTGGGGGTCCTGACCATTGATTGTAAGTTCCATCACAAATGCTTTGCATTCCCTTAGAAAAATGTGCAAAAAAAATTGCACAATATTATAACATAACCATAACATACTAACAAAGATGATGACACTACGTTCCCTCACAAACAATCGTGCAATATCATATCATACAGAGGTAATGGTAATGACAGTGCTTTCTCTTCTCTAGCAAATGATTTGCACTCTTACAGATCTGTGGTGGTGGATCGACCATTGACCAAGCCCTGGGGAAGTGTGAGAAGGGCCCTCTGAGGGACCCATGGGCGTAGGTGAGTCTTGGGTGAATAACGGAGGACGTTGGACGTGGACATTGCACTGATTGATGATCTGTTTACGGCAAATCTCAAAAAAAAAAAGTACATATACAGTGTATCACAAAAGTGAGTACACCCCTCACATTTCTGCAGATATTTAAGTATATCTTTTCATGGGACAACACTGACAAAATGACACTTTGACACAATGAAAAGTAGTCTGTGTGCAGCTTATATAACAGTGTAAATTTATTCTTCCCTCAAAATAACTCAATATACAGCCATTAATGTCTAAACCACCAGCAACAAAAGTGAGTACACCCCTTAGTGAAAGTTCCTGAAGTGTCAATATTTTGTGTGGCCACCATTATTTCCCAGAACTGCCTTAACTCTGCTGGGCATGGAGTTTACCAGAGCTTCACAGGTTGCCACTGGAATGCTTTTCCACTCCTCCATGACGACATCACGGAGCTGGCGGATATTCGAGACTTTGCACTCCTCCACCTTCCGCTTGAGGATGCCCCAAAGATGTTCTATTGGGTTTAGGTCTGGAGACATGCTTGGCCAGTCCATCACCTTTACCCTCAGCCTCTTCAATAAAGCAGTGGTCGTCTTAGAGGTGTGTTTGGGGTCATTATCATGCTGGAACACTGCCCTGCGACCCAGTTTCCGGAGGGAGGGGATCATGCTCTGCTTCAGTATTTCACAGTACATATTAGAGTTCATGTGTCCCTCAATGAAATGTAACTCCCCAACACCTGCTGCACTCATGCAGCCCCAGACCATGGCATTCCCACCACCATGCTTGACTGTAGGCATGACACACTTATCTTTGTACTCCTCACCTGATTGCCGCCACACATGCTTGAGACCATCTGAACCAAACAAATTAATCTTGGTCTCATCAGACCATAGGACATGGTTCCAGTAATCCATGTCCTTTGTTGACATGTCTTCAGCAAACTGTTTGCGGGCTTTCTTGTGTAGAGACTTCAGAAGAGGCTTCCTTCTGGGGTGACAGCCATGCAGACCAATATGATGTAGTGTGCGGCGTATGGTCTGAGCACTGACAGGCTGACCCCCCACCTTTTCAATCTCTGCAGCAATGCTGACAGCACTCCTGCGCCTATCTTTCAAAGACAGCAGTTGGATGTGACGCTGAGCACGTGCACTCAGCTTCTTTGGACGACCAACGCGAGGTCTGTTCTGAGTGGACCCTGCTCTTTTAAAATGCTGGATGATCTTGGCCACTGTGCTGCAGCTCAGTTTCAGGGTGTTGGCAATCTTCTTGTAGCCTTGGCCATCTTCATGTAGCGCAACAATTCGTCTTTTAAGATCCTCAGAGAGTTCTTTGCCATGAGGTGCCATGTTGGAACTTTCAGTGACCAGTATGAGAGAGTGTGAGAGCTGTACTACTAAATTGAACACACCTGCTCCCTATGCACACCTGAGACCTAGTAACACTAACAAATCACATGACATTTTGGAGGGAAAATGACAAGCAGTGCTCAATTTGGACATTTAGGGGTGTAGTCTCTTAGGGGTGTACTCACTTTTGTTGCCGGTGGTTTAGACATTAATGGCTGTATATTGAGTTATTTTGAGGGAAGAATAAATTTACACTGTTATATAAGCTGCACACAGACTACTTTTCATTGTGTCAAAGTGTCATTTTGTCAGTGTTGTCCCATGAAAAGATATACTTAAATATCTGCAGAAATGTGAGGGGTGTACTCACTTTTGTGATACACTGTAGATGCCTTGACAGAAAAGAAAAAAGGTGTGATATCAAATCATCTTAAACTGTGGTTATATATTAAAAATAGTAATGGTTTTATGTTTTGCTTTCCCATTGAAAAAGTGCATTCTCTTGGAAAAATAATTGCACAATATTATATCATAACATGCAGAGTTTAAGAGGCCGTGTTTAAAGAAAAAGGAAAGATAATGACACTACATCCCCTTGCAAATGTGTTGCATTCCCTCACAAACAATCATGCAATATCATATCATACAGAGGTAATGGTAATGATAATGACAGTGCTTTCTAGGGTTAGGCTTTCTCTTCTCTAGCAAATTATTTGCACTTCTTTGCAAAAACGTGTAATATTAAATCATACTGAGTTCCTAACAGACCGTGGTTGAGTAAAAACATAAGGTAATGGTTTTATGTTCCTTCACAAATGTTTTGCAGTCCCATGCATAAAAATTCATTCTCTTGGAAAAAAAAAACAAAAGAGTAATGACATTGTGTTCCCTTGCAAATGTTTTGCAGTCCCTGAAACAAAGAAAAGCTCAATTTAAAAACCAAGAAACCCCAGTGTCCTGCACAGAGCCCTGACGTCAGCCCCACTCAGCAGCTCTGGGATGAACCGGAACACCAACTGGCACAAATTCCCATACACAGACACGCTTCAAGTCCTGTGAGAAGCTTCTCAGAACAGCGACTGTTATTCTAGCTAAAAAGATCACACACAGGGTCACTGTTTTAATACCTTTTTAAATTGGGATGTCCAACAAGCTCACGGTCAGGTGTGTAGTTTTCAGTAAAATAATCCAATGTGTGTGTGTGTGTGTGTGTGTGTGTGTGTGTTCAGGACATGGAAGCTGTACGTGAGTTCAGAGTCTTACAGAGCAGCAGCATCACAGCCTTCAGTTCCACATTAGATCAGGAGGTGATTTTATTTGTATTCACTTTATTTCTATTATTGTCACGATCACTATAATCACATTCTCACGTGACCTGCAGGAACGACTTTCTGTCTGGCAGATGAGCTTAAATGCAAATGGAAAATAATATGATGAATTTTATGGGGTTAAATTTGTGATGTGAAGAAAAAACCTTCAGATAGGGGCCTAAGATATTTTAAAAATAATATAACATATATAATAATATAATAAATGATCAGTTCAAATTTTATTGATCTACTCATAATTTCACAATTGACATTCAAACAAATACAAAACTCACTCACTCACTGGGTGCTGGAGCCTATCCCGGCTTTTCAATGGGTGCAAGGCACACAGTAACAGCCGGTCCATCACAGGGCACACACATACCCACACACACACACACACCCATAGGGCAATTCAGTGTCTCCAATTAACCTGACTGCACGTCTTTGTACTGTGGGAGGAAACCAGAGCTCCCGGAGGAAACCCACACAGACACGGGGAGAACATGCAAACTCCTCACAGAAAGGACCCGGACCACCCCGCCTGGGAATTGAACCCAGGACCTTCTTGCTGTGAGGCAACAGTGCTACCCACCAAGACATGGTGGTGGTGTGTTAGTGTGTGTTGTGCTGGTATGAGTGGATCAGACACAGCAGCGCTGCTGGAGTTTTTAAACACCGTGTCCACTCACTGTCCACTCTATTAGACACTCCTACCTAGTCGGTCCACCTTGTAGATGTAAAGTCAGAGACGATCGCTCATCTATTGCTGCTGTTTGAGTCGCTCATCTTCTAGACCTTCATCAGTGGTCACAGGACGCTGCCCACGGGGCGCTGTTGGCTGGATATTTTTGGTTGGTGGACGATTCTCAGTCCAGCAGTGACAGTGAGGTGTTTAAAAACTCCAGCAGCGCTGCTGTGTCTGATCCACTCATACCAGCACAACACACACTAACACACCACCACCATGTCAGTGTCACTGCAGTGCTGAGAATGATCCACCACCTAAATAATACCTGCTCTGTGGTGGTCCTGTGGGGGTCCTGACCACTGAAGAACAGCATGAAAGGGGGTAACAAAGCATCTAGAGAAACAGATGGACTACAGTCAGTAATTGTAGAACTACAAAGTGCTTCTATATGGCAAGTGGAGCTGATAACATGGACAGTGAGTGTAGAAACAAGGAGGTGGTTTTAATGTTATGGCTGATCGGTGTACAATATAATTATATTATAATAGGTGTTCCGTTTTAATTTTATTTTATTTGATCATAATAAAAACGCCTCTTTGTCGCCCCCTGCTGTCGCTAGAAAGAACGCCATGCTGTGATCGGTGGTCTACAGTAGTTATTATACAGTATTTATCTATTATATTAAACAAAAATGAACTAGAATGTTAGAACTTTGCTTCTGTTGCTTCTCAAT
Organism: Trichomycterus rosablanca; assembly: GCF_030014385.1. Classification (NCBI taxonomy): domain Eukaryota; kingdom Metazoa; phylum Chordata; class Actinopteri; order Siluriformes; family Trichomycteridae; genus Trichomycterus; species Trichomycterus rosablanca. The sequence goes on from NC_085997.1 coordinate 39,534,970, forward strand.
AATGTTTACATTAAGATCTTTCACTTACATTACTTTCCTAATAATGTGTTGTCATTATTTTGGGTCCCAGTAAATGAAGCGCTGGAATGAAAACGTTGTCCTGTGGTGTGACATCATGTCCAGTGTTGTGACATCATCACTGTAACCAAAATAAAACCTCTTTTCTAAAGGTTGGGTTCCTCTGATCCTGGTGTGTGTTTGATTTAAATTGCTGTGTAACTGAAGTATAAAAGAAAAGAGAGAATTTATCATCAGGATGTGACGGGTTTATAAGACGCTTCCACTCATGTGAGAGATAAAAAAGCTCAGAGTAAAGAACAGAATTAAAATAATAAACACAGTAAATCTTCATTGTAGTTTATATAAAGGGTTAAACCCTGAACAGCTCTGATCCAGATTTAACATCATTATTATTACTGATTCTGTTTATTTTAGTGACACGTGATGTCACAGTGCAGGACACTTTCTGTTCCTCTCTGTCAAAAAAGTGAAGAGATCCGGTCACACCAGCAGTTCAGCACAATTTTGACTTTTAACATCAGAATTTCATTAAATCATGTACTCATCAATGAGCTCATCCTTAGATGTTATTAATACAAAATGTTTTATTTTTATGGTTCCAACATTTTAAAACAAGTACACATATCATTGTAAATAATTCAGCAGCTCAATCTGCCATGTTAGGAAATAGTGCAAATTTAATGCAGGTAAAACACAGGCAGCAGGTCCCAATTTGTCAGGATGTGACTAAATTTGGAAAGACTACAGGATGGAAGAACAGACAGGTCCCCTCCAACCCCTCAAGATTTTACTGATGTACTGGTGTGGACACAAAGTTGAAGTTGAGGTGAATAGTCGGATATCTTGAATGTGCACGGACATTGAGGGACATGTCTAAAAGTGACACTGGGTGTGTGTTGGACGTGGCTTATCAGGTCCAAGTGGCGCGGTTGATTGAAGTGGTACGATTTTGTTTTGGAATGTAAATGAAGCCTCAAATATTGAACTTTTGGGGGTTTGATGCTTATTTATTTGAAGCAAAATGGCCAGAATGAACGAGATTAGGAATTAGGATTAGTTTATACAGTATAAACATTTTCTCCCAATTTATCGTAGTCAGTTTTTCTCTCCCTGCTGGTGGATCCCTGATTGTAGGTGAGGAGGGTATATCGCTTCTCACGCCTCCTCCGACCCGCCCGCAGCCCTTAGCGGAACCCTTTTACACCCATGCACTCTGCACAAACGCCTCTATCTGCCAATCAGGGTCCTTACACAGCATTTGAAGACCCCGCCCACATAGTCCGGTCATCCCGCCCTAGCAGAACTGTGTCTGCTGCAGAAACTGGCAATTATGCCCGACCAATTATGGCAACGCCGAGTTTCGAACCGAGAAGTGTCAGAATCTTGGCGCTGATGTGTGATTATCCTGCTGCGCAAATAAACATTGTTGATGTTGTAATATTACAGAATATAAATATTAAAATACTGTGTGTGTGTGTGTGGGGGGGGGGGTTTGGGTTAGAGGGCTGAGGTTTAAGAATCACAGTTCACTACTGCTTTATGGGATCCCTACATCCCTGTGATATAGGACGTGGCTCATCAGGTCCACATGGCGCAGTCGGTCGAAAAGCTGCCATCAAACAGGAACGGAGCAAAGACAGAACGTTACAGTTTGTTCCAAATACGAAAAAAATGGTGACAGAGATGCACAAAATGCTAATGAAAGTGTGTTCGGTACGGATGCTGTGAGCCATAAGTCTGTGTACGATCGGTTTAAACACTTTTGCCTTAAGGAGGTCGTGCAGGGATCGAGGTTTGTGGACGTCTCAGAGATTCAGACCCACATGACGGCAGCTCTGATGGTGATTCCAAAAATAGATTGTACGACAGTTTTCAGAAGCTGTAGGAACGTTATCAGAAGTGTGTCGTGTCTGATGGACGTGACTTTAAAGGTCAATAAAGGTGTTTTTATTTTGTAGATTCGGTTTTGTTGTTTTACCGAACGTTTTGTCCACACCTCATGTACGGCCACGTGTATAATGCATGACGCGCTCCGTCAGCTCGGTTACTCGAGGCTCTTATTGATTTTTAAAATACATTTAAATATTAAAGAGCAACACGAGTGTAGAAATATCTAATGATGTCTTACGAATAAATTACAAGTATTAAGTTTAAAAATAAGATATAAAAACGGCTTTTTGGCTTCATGACATCACACAGCTTGAACCTCCGCTGGCTAATGGTGTGAGATATTGGGAGTACTGGGGATTAACAGTGGCTGGTCTTAAAGTCCTTCACAGTTTACACTGCATCATATCAAATTATTCCATAAAACATCAGAACTTTACTACAGTACTTTTACAAATCTAACTCCCGACGGTGCTTGTTCACTTTTCATCTCTTTTGGTTCCTGGAATGTTCTGGAATGTGCTGGTGTGTTTTGCAGGAGCATCTTTCAGGTTTATTTAGGAACTGAACACATATGTACCATAAAGCCGGTTCGGTTTGTGCTCGAGTCCTTCAGTCACGTCAGAGCTTTGATGAGCTGAAGCTTGGGTACCTGGGGTAAAACTGTGCCAGATCAGGCATCCTGACCACATTAATAATAATAATAATAGTGCAGCAAAAAGACACAAACCATGATGCTTCCTCCATCACACTTCGTATCCAATAATTTCTCTACTGCTGCAGACCTCCACTCCTGACCGAGGAGGGTCGTGACTGACACAGGTCCCCTCTGACACGTGTTCACCTTTACCAGGTTCATATGGAGATCCGTATCACGCACGGAGAGTCACGCACCGATCTCAATTATTCCCCGTCTCTGTGCTGTGCAGTGCCATCGATCAGCCAGCAGAGGGCGGCATTTGCAGCATTACATTTCTGTCTAACGTGTCCATCAAACAGTGTCCTGGAAAAACGTTATCCTAGCTGCGAAGCGTGGTGAAGAAAGCACCGTGTTTGGGGAATAATGGTGAACTTGCATTTAAGGAATTTAACCAAATCGACCTACAATTATGGCTGAATACAATATGAGCAGTTGAGGGTTAAGGGCTCTGCTCAGGAGTCCAAGAGGGGCAACTTGGTGGATGTAGGGTGTGAACCGGCAACCTTTTGATTACGAGCCCACTACTTTTAACTGCTGAGCTACCACTGCCCTTAATGTACCACAAAATAAATTAAAATCAGACCACATTTTAACAGTAATTATTAAATAAATCTGATTTATACTGAAGGATTCATCATCAAGTTTTTTGATCTTGGGTTTGCAAGGCCACCATCCACTCGACAAAAAAAAACAATGCCTTAAATATTATCAAACAGCATCGGATGACGATATTTTAGACACGATCGTAGTTGATAGTCAGAAAACCCCCCAGAAAATCCTCACTTCCATCCGAAGTCCATTCCAGCCATCCTGTAGAACCTCAGATTGTGCGGCCGGTAAAACTTCCTGAGCAGGCGAATCACCTCGGGTTGGACGCGTACGTGAGTCCGGCCCTTGGTCTTGCCCAGGCAGTGCGGCTCGCCGCTGCCCTCGGCTTTCTTCAGGCACGGGAAGCCCTTGGTCCTGTTGAAGTAGAAGTGCTTGTCGGTGATGATGCGCTGCAGACCCAGGAAGTCCTGAACGCGCCCCAGCTCGAAGGCGGGGTCGCCCACCAGCCGCTCGCCGTGCACGAAGTGGATCTGAGAGGGCGAGAAATGAGCCAGCCAGCGCTCCAGGTGCTGGGCGTACAGGCCGATGTAAAGCGGGCTCCAGGTGAAGTCCACCTGACCGGCCGACCTGTTCCTGAAGGCTAGAGTCTCGAAGCTGGCCACGCCCGGCGTCTTGGAGGCGATCTGGGTGTAGTCGGAGATGGCGCGGGTCACCGGGTCGCGCACCACCACGATCAGCTTCACGTCTCGGGACATGGCGCGGACGCGTGCCGGAGTCTCGGCGCTCACGAAGTACCGCGGCGTCTTCTCCATCACGATCTGCCCGTCCAGCGCCTTGGGCATCATGCTCCTAACGGGACAGAGGAACAACAGTGAGACATTTATAAATGTACCGTAATCAAGGTCTGTTAGGATTGTACAGAGGGGGGCGCTCACGTGGCACAGCGACCTGAAGCCCTCGCCCACCACAGATACGGAGCTTTCTTGGGAACCGTGGTTTCAGGGAAGGCACTTAGCCTGAGTGCCCGCCCGTTTACCTACGCCAGTTACGGAGCCAGAAAGTCTATTAGCGCCGCGCATTAATAATTCAAGCATCCTGTTTTTTTTAGATTAGATTAGATTCAACTTTATTTGTCATTACACATGTTCAAGTACAATGCAACGAAATGCAGTTTAGCATCTAACCAGAAGTGCAATAAGCAGAAAGTGCAGAATAAACAGTATTTATGATATACATTATTTACTGTGGGTAAATAGCAGTAAACAGGATCTATAAACTATACTATAAACAAGATATGTAGCTGAAAACAATATACATATTAAGGTGCAGATTAATATTAAGGTGCTATGCAGGTTAAAGTGATTAAGGTGCTATGGACACGATCAAGGAATGAGTACGTAAAAACATAATAAACAGATGTATACAGTATATATGGGATTTATGTACAAATGAGGTATGTACCAGTGAAATTCAAGCGGAAAGAGGATAAAAATGATCATGTTTGTAGTGGGGGGGGGGGGGGGGGGGGGGTAACGGGGGACAGAGTTCAATATGGAGACAGCTCTGGGGAACAAGCTGTTCCTCAGCTGTTACGACTCTTAGAGAGACCCTAGAGCGCACCACTACTCTTCATTTAGCAGTCGCTGCTTTTCTTGTACAGAGATGCCAATCAAATGCCAGGCTATTAAAACCCCGAATCAGAAAAGGTTTGACTTTGATGAAGCTGAGATATTTCATCTCCATTCCTGCATTTCAGACCTGCTTAACGTTCCAAAAACAGTTGGGACGGTAAAGCATTTACCGCTCTGTACCGTCTCCGTTCCTTCTCACGACACTTAAAAGACGTTTGGGCACCGAGGACGCCGAGCGATGACGTGTTTCCGTTATTTTGTCCCGTTCTTCCTGCAAACACGTCTTAATGTGTGGAACAGTTCAGGGTTCAAGATTCTCCTCACGTCCTCAATCGGGGCAGAAAAGTTGGGACGGAGGCAATTTAGGGCTAAAAACAGCGTCAGAGTCTCTGAGGAGCAAAGATGATCAGAGGATCTCTAGTTCGTCCACAAATGTGAGAGAAAATGATTCAAATGTTTAAAAATGACGTTCCTCACAGAAAGATTGGAAGGGATTTGCATGTTCTCCCTCTACAGTGCAGAATATCATTAAACCATTCAGGGAATTTGGAGGAATTTCAGTACGTAAAGGCGACAGCTTTATGGTGACCATGTACAGAAGTGGCATCGACTTCTCTGGGCTCGGGGGCATCTGAGATGGACCATCACACAGTGGAAAAGTGTACTGAGATCTTTCTGGAAGAAATGGACACAGTGGGATAGGGATAGGATTAGGTTTAGTGTACGGGTACTAGACCGGCCTGCCTGACGTCCTGACCTGCACCCCACCTTGTTCACCTGTTCTGATGGGTTAATCATGTTGTAACCCAACTTTAGATCCTACAGAGTAGCAGTAGGATTTAAGATCAGTGATGTCCTGTAGCGCAGGGCACATACACATGGAGAAAACACCCCCTTGTGGAAGGCTTTATATTATATCTTGTAAACCACAGTGGGATCAGATCAGAGCAGAACAGAACAGAGAGAGTAGGATGCATCGTTCGTGTTGCCTGGGCCTCTGATCATGACTGTACATACGAAAGTATTCAAACCCCCTGGTTATTACACTTCAAACACCTTTTATAAGCACCGCTCTCATTCCCTGGAGATTAGAACTCATTCTCATCCGGATTTCGTTCCAAGATTTGCGTTTGAGATAAATCCCAGCACTATGCATGTTTTCCAGAAGATCAGAAGCATCTACGTTGTTAACCCCTCTGCGTCGTGTTTAATGATACCCCAGCGCCCCGGGGGAGTCGGAGAGAGGGGTCGCTCCTAATTGAGACTGCATTACGTCTCTCTCTCTCTCTGAGGTATTCCGAATGAGCCGAATGGTGCCGTGGGTATCGATCGGGACGGCGGTATGGTAATGCGGGCCTCAGCTGGTATGTGGGGGGCAGGTGGGTCCCGTAGACCGGGCGCTCCGTGGCCTCATCAGCAGCCTGCCGCACCCCACATGTGAGCCAATTAGCATGTGGTCTGCTCAGGCGCCACACGGGACTGAAGCTAAATCTGTAAAAAACTATCGTTTACTGTATTTGTACTAAAATTATTGTTTGCATTTGTTTTATTAGATCTCATGCACAGGGAGGATAAAAGTATGGAAGAATTTAAATAAATGTGTATTAGTGTGATTGCAGTAGTTCTTTGTCTGGCTTTAATCGTCCAAAATTTTCAAGATATTGACGCTGACTCTAAATCGTCCGTACTGCTGATGTCGCCGCGGCTTGTTTACAGTTTTTGGATGTGCGCACCTGTTCACCTGCGTTCAATTCTCCTCCCAATCTTGTCGTATCTGATTCCCCGATGCAGACCAACACTCCTGACCGAGGAGGGTGGTGACTAACACACGCCCCCTTCTACATGTGTGCAGCACCAACCACATCTTTTCACCTGCACCAGGGTTCATATGGAGATCTGTATTGTGCACAGAGTCACGCACTGATCTCTATTGTCCCCCGTCTCTGTGCAGCACCACGATCAGCAAGCAGAGATTATTGATGAATTTTAATTCATAGAAAAATGCTGGAGGATGTTTACTGGATTTGATTCTCCAATATACACCTAATTGTAACATCCGTTCTTCCAATAACAGCTGATCAGAACTGCACTGAGATACGACTAATGCCAAGTTCACACTACACGACTGGATCTCTTGTAATCGGGAGTCTTTCAGGTCGGTGTGTATTTCACACTACACGACTGATCGGTGATAGGGGGGTCACACACTACACCATCTATCACCAACTGGAATCGCAGGTGAGCTTCTCTGGTCTCCCAAACTACGTTCTGTCACGAAAACAAACACGAGAAGTTTGTGCGCTGATGTGCAGCATAAAATCTAGGAGAAAAATAAATGAATCTGAGTGGATTTGGCAACACGAACAGTATGGATTGTTCTGTAGTGAGTTGGAGGTTAATAAATATTTTTTGCAATGCAGCGTGGGTATTTTGTAGAGAACTATAAGGTCAGAAATACTGTAAAACTCGTGTGTGTGCTGATGTATTCTGATATAAACTATATTACGCCCCTGTCCCACCTGTTTACACTCTTCTCCTGCGTTACCCCTCACACCGTATCTAACATTCTCATTGGCTGTTCGACACAGCGCTCACTGCCAGTCGGCCGACTCCAGATATTTGACATGCTAGATATATAACTTTAGAGCCGCTCGGATCGAGTTGTTGAGTAGTTCACACACAGCGATTAAGAGCCGAGTTTCGATCGCCGAGCAAACGCCGAGTTGCTCCCGAGCCGGCAAATCTAGCGCCGAGCGAAAATCAGGGCAAAAGTCGTGTAGTGTGAACCAGGCATAATATTGAGCAGAATGAAGTTCACCCTATTGGTCCTCCACTACAGTCCCAGTTTCTTATGTAGCCCCTTGCAAAATGCAATTGCCCACTTCTGTGTTTAAGTCTCAGCTTACATGCACAATGATCGGCTGGTCCAATGGGTGAGAGTGCCTGAGGAGATTCCTCATAACTTCTGCAATTTAGTCATATCCAATGAACAATAGGGTAATTACATACAACCAGATTGAAAGGAAAATGCATTAAAACGTTATTCCTTTTTACAAGAATATTATTACTATTATTATTAGTCCTGTTTTACTCAGGTTATTGTTGTAATGCTGTTAACTTTAAGCATAAACAGTTTTAGTCGTTCACGTCCGAGGGAGAAACCTTGATCTAAAGCTCCAACTAGTCCAGTCTCCAGTAAACTAAACAAACCAAACACACACGTCAAAACCACGCCGCGTGAATCCACAGCTGCAGATTTCATCAATTATTTCAGTTCTAAACGCGTGTAAATAATTCACGTTGTACAACTAACCACGTGTGTGTGTGAGTGTGTGTGTGTGTGTGTGTGTGTGTGTGAACCCAGTCATCCATTTCAGTGTGTGGTGACCATTAAGGTTCCAGTCGATTGTAACAGTGCCCCGTCCACTTCCCGTAGATATCCATCATACAGGGGCGCCGTTTAACACCCACACACCCACACACACACACACACACTCACACACACACACACATACACACATACACACATACACACACACACGCACACACACTTCCCTCGAGGCGCCTAATGAGAACTGAATTATAAACTAAGTGTCTGAGCTTTATGGTGATTTTATAAACTCTACCAAACACACCTGAACCCCCCTCCCCCACCTGAACCCCCCTCCCCAACCATTGCCAAATGAGACACAGCCACAACTAAAAGTACCAGCCAATGAACCGATAGGTACCGATACATTGTCTAACCAATTGAGGTTTAGGGGCCTTGCTCAAGGGCCCAACAGTGACAACCTGGCATCGGTGGGGCTTAAACCACTTTGATTCTTAGTCCAGTACCTTAACCGCTGAGCTACCACTATCTACGCTTCATTCTGTACACACTACAACAGAGTGGCTTTATAGACTCGGAGTGCGTGTGCTTGACCGGCCTGACTGCCGTCCAGATGTGTCTCTATCATCAAGAGGAGAATCAGATGATGGCGAGCACGGACTGTCGAGCAGCTCAAGTCTCGTATCGAGCAAGAAAACTGCAACCATTAGTGTCCTCAGTTCCACACACATTGAAAAGTGGAATGAATAGGAACACTGATGGAACACTGATGGAACACAGGGGGGGGGGGGGATTGGGGACACACACGCCCCCTTACGCCCCCGTCCTGACTTTTTTTTTTTTAAATGGGGTTTGTAAATGAAAATAATAATACCACATTCTTTTTTGACCCACATTTCTCTTGAAGACTTATTAATATAAAAAAATTGTACAGTGAATTGTACCCACCGTGACCCTGACCAGGATAAAGTGGTAGTAAAACAGACAATGAATGAATGTTTATGTGCCACCCAAATGCCCCGGCGGTTAATACATGTAGTGCAGCTGCAGCATATCAGTCAGTAAACCATCATTCGGATACCGACGGTGCGTCTGTGTGGGTGAGAATCACGTTAACATGACAAGAACAAACGCCCTCCCTCCCCAAATTCTGCCCCCAGTACCGGCGGTCATGGGTTAAACTCCTACCCCCCACCCCCCTCCTCTCGCACCAGATCAATATTATTGATACAGCAGAAACTGAAACTGTACACACGGGTGTTTTAACCCCCCCCCATCAGAACTGATTTAGGGCAGAACAATAACCCTAACGACAAAACAAACGACTGACTGACGCTTTTGGGTTAAATTATTCATCACAGCGCAGAGGAGAGACTTAAACCTCATCAACCTAAAACTGGATCTCGTTTGTCCACAAATGTGTGAGAAAACGATCCACTCAACACTAGCTGATATAACCACATGGGTGAGGGATTAGTTTATCAAACCTTTATCAGCTCTACAATACAGAGTTACTGCACTAATCATACTTAACACTTTACTGTGCAAACAAGAAGCCTTATGTTAACCATGTCCAGAAGTGGCGTCAACTTCTCTGGGCTTGGAGGCATCTAGGATGGACCATCACACAGTGGAAACATGTATTGTGGTCAGATGAATCAACAATCCAGGTCTTTTTTGAAAAAAATGGACGCCGTGTGATCCAGACTGCTATCAACAACACGTCCAAAAGCCAGAGTCTGTCATGGTATGGGGGCGTGTCAGTACCAGGGTCTGTCATGGTATGGGGGTGTGTCAGTACCAGGGTGTGTCATGGTATGGGGGTGTGTCAGTACCAGGGTCTGTCATGGTATGGGGGTGTGTCAGTACCAGGGTCTGTCATGGTATGGGGATGTGTCAGTACCAGGGTGTGTCATGGTATGGGGGCGTGTCAGTACCAGGGTCTGTCATGGTATGGGGGTGTGTCAGTACCAGGGTCTGTCATGGTATGGGGATGTGTCAGTACCAGGGTGTGTCATGGTATGGGGGTGTGCCAGTACCAGGGTCTGTCATGGTATGGGGATGTGTCAGTACCAGGGTGTGTCATGGTATGGGGGTGTGTCAGTACCAGGGTGTGTCATGGTATGGGGATGTGTCAGTACCAGGGTCTGTCATGGTATGGGGATGTGTCAGTACCAGGGTCTGTCATGGTATGGGGATGTGTCAGTACCAGGGTCTGTCATGGTATGGGGATGTGTCAGTACCAGGGTGTGTCATGGTATGGGGATGTGTCAGTACCAGGGTCTGTCATGGTATGGGGATGTGTCAGTACCAGGGTCTGTCATGGTATGGGGGTGTGTCAGTACCAGGGTGTATCATCGTATGGGGTGTGTCAGTACCAGGGTGTGTCATGGTATGGGGGCGTGTCAGTACCAGGGTCTGTCATGGTATGGGGGTGTGTCAGTACCAGGGTGTATCATGGTATGGGGTGTGTCAGTACCAGGGTGTGTCATGGTATGGGGGTGTGTCAGTACCAGGGTGTATCATCGTATGGGGTGTGTCAGTACCAGGGTGTGTCATGGTATGGGGGCGTGTCAGTACCAGGGTCTGTCATGGTATGGGGGTGTGTCAGTACCAGGGTCTGTCATGGTATGGGGGTGTGTCAGTACCAGGGTGTATCATGGTATGGGGTGTGTCAGTACCAGGGTGTGTCATGGTATGGGGGTGTGTCAGTACCAGGGTGTGTCATGGTATGGAGGTGTGTCAGTACCAGGGTGTGTCATGGTATGGGGGTGTGTCAGTACCAGGGTGTATCATGGTATGGGGTGTGTCAGTACCAGGGTGTGTCATGGTATGGGGGCGTGTCAGTACCAGGGTCTGTCATGGTATGGGGGTGTGTCAGTACCAGGGTCTGTCATGGTATGGGGGTGTGTCAGTACCAGGGTGTATCATGGTATGGGGTGTGTCAGTACCAGGGTGTATCTGGATTTGCAGCAGCCCTTTACCCTCTCTGGTCCTGCACCCACAGATTTAATCTCCTCTTGATCACATGATTAATGACCGGGCGGCTCCACCAGCGCTCTGGGGGCAGGAACGACCCGAAATGTGCCCTCGGCTCTTCTGTAAAACCTCATCGAGTGTTCGGTACCGATCATTATCACCGTGGCAAAAGTGACTTTAATTAATGACAGGTGAGCAGGGGGGTGTGACCATGCTGTGAGCTCCATGTGTTCCTCCAGAGATGACATTAGGGAGAACCCCCCCCATGTACTGAGCCTTTTGTACCCATTTTAGGAACACATTGTGCCCACAGTGACACTGAACAGGATGGGATGAGGCAGTTATTAAAGATAAATGTGCCAGGTTTTATTTATATTTTAGAAAGTAAACTGTTTAAAATGCTACCAGATATATGTTACCTGTAACAGGTCTGTAGCAGGTGTGTGATGTTACCTGTACCAGGTGTGTACTGTTACCTGTACCAGGTGTGTACTGTTACCTGTACCAGGTGTGTGATGTTACCTGTACCCGGTGTGTTAACAGTGCCAGGTGTGTAATGTTACCTGTACCAGGTGTGTAATGTTAACAGTGCCAGGTGTGTAATGTTACCTGTACCAGGTGTGTAATGTTATCTGTACCAGTTGTGTTAACAGTACCAGGTGTGTAATGTTACCTGTACCAGGTGTGTAATGTTACCTGTACCAGGTGTGTTAACAGTACCAGGTGTGTAATGTTACCTGTACCAGGTGTGTAATGTTACCTGTACCAGGTGTGTTAACAGTACCAGGTGTGTAATGTTACCTGTACCAGGTGTGTTAACAGTACCAGGTGTGTAATGTTACCTGTACCAGGTGTGTAATGTTACCTGTACCAGGTGTGTTAACAGTACCAGGTGTGTAATGTTACCTGTACGAGGTGTGTAATGTTACCTGTACCAGGTGTGTTAACAGTACCAGGTGTGTAATGGGCCAGTGATAGCTCAGTGGTTAAGGTACTGGACTAGTAAACAGAAGGTTGGTGATTCAAGCCCCGCCACCACCAAGTTGCCACTGTTGGGTCCCTGAGCAAGGCCCTTAACCCTCAATTGCTCATTGTGTTCCGCTCAGTGTGTAAGTCGCTTTGGATAAAAGCGTCTGCTAAATGCTGAAAATGTAAATGTAAATGTAATGTTACCTGTACCAGGTGTGTGATGTTACCTGTACCCGGTGTGTTAACAGTGCCAGGTGTGTAATGTTACCTGTACCAGGTGTGTAATGTTAACAGTGCCAGGTGTGTAATGTTACCTGTACCAGGTGTGTAATGTTAACAGTACCAGGTGTGTAATGTTACCTGTACCAGGTGTGTAATGTTAACAGTACCAGGTGTGTAATGTTATCTGTACCAGGTGTGTAATGTTAACAGTACCAGGTGTGTTAACAGTGCCAGGTGTGTAATGTTACCTGTACCAGGTGTGTAATGTTACCTGTACCAGGTGTGTAATGTTATCTGTACCAGGTGTGTAATGTTAACAGTACCAGGTGTGTAATGTTATCTGTACCAGGTGTGTAATGTTAACAGTGCCAGGTGTGTAATGTTACCTGTACCAGGTGTGTAATGTTAACAGTACCAGGTGTGTAATGTTACCTGTACCAGGTGTGTAATGTTAACAGTACCAGGTGTGTAATGTTATCTGTACCAGGTGTGTAATGTTAACAGTACCAGGTGTGTAATGTTACCTGTACCAGGTGTGTAATGTTAACAGTACCAGGTGTGTAATGTTATCTGTACCAGGTGTGTAATGTTAACAGTACCAGGTGTGTTAACAGTGCCAGGTGTGTAATGTTACCTGTACCAGGTGTGTACTGTTACCTGTACCAGGTGTGTTAACAGTACCAGGTGTGTAATGTTACCTGTACCAGGTGTGTAATGTTATCTGTACCAGGTGTGTAATGTTAACAGTACCAGGTGTGTTAACAGTACCAGGTGTGTAATGTTACCTGTACCAGGTGTGTAATGTTAACAGTACCAGGTGTGTAATGTTATCTGTACCAGGTGTGTAATGTTAACAGTACCAGGTGTGTTAACAGTGCCAGGTGTGTAATGTTACCAGTACCAGGTGTGTTAGTGTTACCTGTACCAGGTGTGTAATGTTACCTGTACCAGGTGTGTAATGTTAACAGTACCAGGTGTGTAATGTTACCTGTACCAGGTGTGTAATGTTAACAGTACCAGGTGTGTAATGTTACCTGTACCAGGTGTGTAATGTTATCTGTACCAGGTGTGTAATGTTAACAGTACCAGGTGTGTTAGTGTTACCTGTACCAGGTGTGTAACAGGTGTGTAATGTTACCTGTACCAGGTGTGTAGCAGGTGTTTAGCAGGTGTGTTAGTGTTACCTGTACCAGGTGTGTAGCAGGTGTGTAGCAGGTGTGTTAGTGTTACCTGTACCAGGTGTGTAACAGGTGTGTAATGTTACCTGTACCAGGTGTGTAGCAGGTGTTTAGCAGGTGTGTTAGTGTTACCTGTACCAGGTGTGTAGCAGGTGTGTAGCAGGTGTGTTAGTGTTACCTGTACCAGGTGTGTAGCAGGTGTGTTAGTGTTACCTGTACCAGGTGTGCAGCAGGTGTGTTAGTGTTACCTGTACCAGGTGTGTAGCAGGTGTGTAGCAGGTGTGTTAGTGTTACCTGTACCAGGTGTGCAGCAGGTGTGTTAGTGTTACCTGTACCAGGTGTGTAGCAGGTGTGTAGCAGGTGTGTTAGTGTTACCTGTACCAGGTGTGCAGCAGGTGTGTTAGTGTTACCTGTACCAGGTGTGTAGCAGGTGTGCAGCAGGTGTGTTAGTGTTACCTGTACCAGGTGTGTAGCAGGTGTGTAGCAGGTGTGTTAGTGTTACCTGTACCAGGTGAGGCCGCGGCTGTAGTGCCGATCAAAGAAGTGCGGTTCAGCACCGAGCGCTCGAACATCCGGGTGCAGGCGCAGGAACTCCAGCAGCGCGCGCGTCCCGCCTTTCTTCACCCCGATGATGAGCGCGTGCGGGAGTCTCCGAGCTCCTCTCCAGTCCTTCCCTAAACTCCCTCCGTCCGCCCCCGTACTATCCACCCACCGGGCCCCGTCCTGCCCGGGTTCGAGTCCCGTTCCGTCGCGGATTAATCGGGAAGTTCGTGTTAAACCGGACTCGCAGCATCTCAGGTAGAGGAGCAGACAGGAGCCCAGAACCCCCAGCCACAGCATGGCTACCAGTCTGGGTGCCAGTCTCCGGGGGTCCGGCGGAGAACCTGCCATCCCTCTGCAGGGGGGCTGAGGAACGCCATGGTGCTCCAGAACTCACCCGTTCTGAACTTTAAAGCGCGGTGAACAGGAGCGCACAGCGCGCAGGAGTCCAAACGGGTCCATCTCCAAACGCGCGGGTCCGTTTACTCCCGAAATGAAGTACAAATAAATAAAAAATACTAAATAAAAGATTAATAATAAGAGTGATCCGTGATCCGTGATCAGTGAGGGATCTGTTCTCGTTCCTGCAGTAGATCCCCGGTAGATCCGCTCTCCTGGAGACGCGTCTGACCGACTGAGCGCTGCTGGATCGCGCTGCTGAGTCTGATTGGTGGAGCGCAGATGAAGGCGGGAACAAAGAGGGAGAGTGAGCAGGTACTGCAGCCCATCATTAAGGTTCTCAGGATGGTCATGATCTCGGTGGTTCCGTGCTACAATAAATAAATAAACAAACACATTGCGACACCCCATGCATGGTATTATAGTATCCATATACGTTAGCATATATATTTAATTTAGACATGCAATGTTATGAACATAACATATACACCGACCAGCCATAACATTAAAACCACCTCCTTGTTTCTACACTCACTGTCCATTTTATCAGCTCCACTTCCCATATAGAAGCACTTTGTAGTTCTACAATGACTGACTGTAGTCCATCTGTTTCTCTGCATGCTTTGTTACCCCCTTTCATGCTGTTCTTCAATGGTCAGGACCCCCACAGGACCACCACAGAGCAGGTATTATTTAGGTGGTGGATGATTCTCAGCACTGCAGTGACACTGACATGGTGGTGGTGTGTTAGTGTGTGTTGTGCTGGTATGAGTGGATCAGACACAGCAGCGCTGCTGGAGTTTTTAAACACAGTGTCCACTCACTGTCCACTCTATTAGACACTCCTACCTAGTCGGTCCACCTTGTAGATGTAAAGTCAGAGACGATCGCTCATCTATTGCTGCTGTTTGAGTCGCTCATCTTCTAGACCTTCATCAGTGGTCACAGGACGCTGCCCACGGGGCGCTGTCGGCTGGATATTTTTGGTTGGTGGACTATTCTCAGTCCAGCAGTGACAGTGAGGTGTTTAAAAACTCCAGCAGCGCTGCTGTGTCTGATCCACTCGTACCAGCCCAACACACACTAACACACCACCACCATGTCAGTGTCACTGCAGTGCTGAGAATCATCCACCACCTAAATAATACCTGCTCTGTGGTGGTCCTGTGGGGGTCCTGACCATTGAAGAACAGGGTGAAAGGGGGTAACAAAGCATGTAGAGAAACAGTCAGTAATTGTAGAACTACAAAGTGCTTCTATATGGTAAGTGGAGCTGATAAAATGGACAGTGAGTGTAGAAACAAGGAGGTGGTTTTATATTTCAATGTTGTGTCATATCCACATATATTGAGGATACACAGCGATACCCTGAAACTGGACGTCAGTGGGTTCTGGGAGTGGTGTTGAGTTTTAAAGACGTTGAGTTCCGAGGTATTTTTCCCCATAAGGATGTTTGGGAGAACCTGTTAATGCGTCCATGGTCCCGTGGAGCTGCAGATATTTTAGTCTCATGTAAAATAATGAGGTTGTTTTTGACACTTAAACACAATAATATAAAATAACACAAATATAATATAAACACACTGAAATACAATTACTAACAGTTACACATCAATAAAAATACAATAAAAGCTGCACTAAAGTCAATCAGTAAAAACTCTGGAAACCAAATTATGATTAGAGATAATTAACACATCACAGATTCTTCTTCTCACTGTTTTACAAACTGTCCCAGCTTTTATTGAAACGTGGTTCATATTACTTAACAAGACGTGGCGGATTAAAACTGGACTTCATTAATTTGTCTTAAATAATTTGATCGTGGCCTTGAGCACTGAGGGGCGGATCAAATAACAGATGCAGTTCATCAAACACACGACGCCCCCCACCCACACACACACACACACACCCACCCTACACACACACACACACACACACACACACCCACCCTACACACACACACACACACACACACCACCAGCTGACATGTTGGTCCCTCTCCAGTCGTGATCTGTATGGACATCACTTCACCAGCCAGTTAATGTTCATGATCTCCTCACATCATGTCACGACGTCCAGATGAAGTATTATTCACCGTCTCAGATGGACGTAACGTCGTCGTAACCTGATACCACGATACACACACACACACACACACACACACACACACACACATTACACCACGTCTCAGTTTCACCTCCTGATTTACTGGGTTCCATTTCTCTGCTGCCAGATGAGACCCGGGCCGAAGGGTCACGCGTGTGAATGCGTAGATGCTTCCTAACAGTGATGGTATGAGCTGTATAACCCCGGTACCTCACACACACAGGACTTTATTGCTTTATAATATGGTTTTGTACACGTTTGTACATTTTCTGAAGACTTGATTTGATATAAAAGTCTATAAATCTCATTTTGGTGTGAGTGCTGGTTTTATTATGGTTTTATTATGGTTTTATTATGTTTTTTTTATGACTGTTTGACCTGGGCAGGTCTGGTACTGGGGTGAGTGCCAAACCTTCCTGCAAACCTCCTATAGATCTTGTATGTTGTCTAAGAGAACTTATGCTGTATTAGAAATAACATTCTACATACTGCTCCACACTGACGGGGCCCCTAATCAGTACGCATTATATAGTATGGGGCCCCTGATGATGTTTTTCCAGCACGCGTAAGATACCTGGATGACGTACGACTCCGGCCAAAATTTCCAGTACGTGACCAGAGCTGTATTTGTTGGGTGCTGCATCCCATCATGCAACACGACCAGTTTCAACATGCCATTAAAAAATGGACGGAACCTTCATACTAGTGCAGTAAACAGTATATACGTGGTTGGAGAACCACGTGTATCACCTGTATGCTTTCTCGATGCCTGTGGAGCCTTTATTATCACACAGGGGGAAATTTGCAACATTACAGAATATTCAAGAATATAGGGATCTAAAATGTTTATAAATATAATTTAAAAAAAAGAAAAGATATATTAAAAGATTTTAAAAGAAATACAAAAAAATACAAAAAAAAAATACAAAACATACAAAAAGAAATACAAAAAATACAAAAAATACAAAAAATACAAAAAATACAAAAAATACAAAAAATACAAATAATAAAAAAAAAATAAAAAAAAATAAAAATACAAACATTACAAAAAAAAAAAAAAAATACAACAAAAAAAAAATACAAAACATACAAAAAGAAATACAAAAAAAAAAAAAAATACAAAAAATACAAAAAATACACAAAATAAAAATAAAAAAACACAAAAAATACAAAAAAATTTACAAATACAAAAAATAATAAAAAATAAAATACAAAAAATAAAAAAATAAAAAAAAAAGAACAAAAACAAACAAAAATAAATAAATACAAACAAATACAAAGGATTTTTCTTTTTAAAATACAAAAATTACAGGAGGAGGGATTTGTACTATTTCATTTGGAGACAGAAGTATGTGGACACCCAACCATCAGCTTGTTGGACCACGCTGCCTTCAATACGTTTGCAGCTAAACCTGCCCTCGCTCTTCTGACGTACGATACATAAGATTTTGGAATGTGTTTCTGTGAATGGGAGACATTCACATCATTTAGACACACCGCACAGGGAACAAAAAGCCACGGTCATGTCCTGACCACGTCTTTCCTATGGCCTGGGTGTACACACCCTTCTAAAAGAGACGCAAGACCAATCTGGTTCTGAGGTTATGGAATAGGGTTCTGTTGCACCATGGAACTCAACTGATGTGATGCTTTTCATAATCATATCCACACTTCCCCAAACTAGTAACGATGACGTCATTTATCAAAAAGGTACAAAACAAAACATGAGACAGGAGGATCCAGTATCCACCAGAGCGCTCATCAGAGGAGGTTGGGTAATGGGGGGACGTCAGACGTCCATTAGGGTCGGCGAGCGTATGCCAGAGCTCACTCAGATGGGGCTTCAGTCTCAGAGGGAATACACCAGCTACATCTGCACCGGGACGGCGGGGCAGTTTAATGGTCTGTCGTTAAAACCAGAACCACACATGAGAGAACTCTGGTGGTCAGATGTGTGTGTGTGTGTGTGTGTGTGTGTCTGTGTGTGTTGAACATTTTGAAGTAGGTGGGTCACTCACGTTTTAAAATAAACATCATATCAACATCTTTGAATCTCAGTTCTGCTACCAGTCAGCTGGGCGCCCCAGCACACAAAATTGGCCACTAATCTGCTGGGTGGGAAAAGACGGGACTAAAAAAAAAGTGGACGGGGTCTCTGAGGCTGTGTAAGGACCCTGGTTTGTAGGCTGAGGCGCCTGTACAGAGGTGGAGGAATGTGGAGATCAGCGCATGACTCTCCATGCGCGAGACCAACCTCACGCACCGATCCACCGAAGTACGAGCGAATAAGAAGGGGGCACACGTCGGAGGGAGGGCGTGTCAGGAGAATATACCCTCCTCGTACACCATCGGGGCACAAAAACCAAATGAAAGAGGATTAAAGCAAGCAGGAACCTTAATCTAGTGCAGCGGCCACTTACTCGCCCACCAGGAGCTTCTGTTCCGGGATGTTAAGAACCGCCGGGCACGTGGAAGGTGAAGCCGCAGATTACCGGCCCGTATCTCAGTTATTTATAATCCCGGGAACAAATGTAGGCAGATTTGTGTGGGATTATCCCCCCCCCCCCCCCCCCCCCCAATACCTCCTGCTAAAGTGATGTTTAATCCCCACAGTTTACAACAGGCTTAATAAACAGATACACACCACACGGCCTGGCACAACGGAAATCAGGGCGGAATTTAGGTGGTAATTTGTCTGGGTTTGATGGGCGGATGGTAATAACTAGGGTCCTACTACACTCACGGGAAAATGTGCTTAATATCACAGATTACAGGGATTTAGAAAGAAAAGAGCCGCATTTCACGTCAGTTATTACATTTCACTCATAAAATAAATGATAGAATAAATAGAAGCTAAGTTAATAGTCAAATGTAAACCCAGAACATCCAGCGACGGTGCGACGCTTCATGTTCTGTCTCAAATACTAAAATCCTCCTCCGTGTTTTGACCCAAACAATCGGTTGTTAGTTTTCCAATCTCAGTTACCCGAGTCGTGTTTTTAGCTGCTTTACTTCCACATCTTGGACGCTTTGACTGAGATTGCTAACTGAATTGCCATAGGATCGCTAGGACGCCTCATAGTGCAGATTAAGCAGTAAACGTGAAGCACTTGAACGCTGCACGACTGAGAAACGTTAAACCACTAAAAACACAAACATTAAAGTTTAAATTTTATCACATTTTCACAGCCTGATAATCCGTGTTCCTCCCCGTGTTCCATCAGCGTTCCTATTCATCCCACTTTTTGATTTGTGTGAGGAACTGAGAACACTAATTTTTCTCCGTTCGTGCTCGCCATCGTCTGATTCTCCTCTTCATGACAGGAGACAGATCTGGACTGCAGGCAGGCAGCTCAAGCACACGCACTCCTGGACTTCTCGGGAAAAGTCGTCACCTTGATGGCAGCGTGTCTCCCAAAATATGCCTCAGTGTCAGTGGTACCTTCACACTGTGGGCACTGATGCCCCCCGTACCATGACTGATGTTGGCTTTTGCACGTTTCACTGATAACAGTCTGGATGGTCCTTTTCATCCGTGGACACATCTGACCACAGCACACGTGTCCACTGTCTATCGGTCCATCTGAGATTAACTCGAACCCAGAGAACTCTGAGGTGTTTCTGTATAGAATTGATGTACAACGTTCTCTGTGTGTAATAGAGGTTCAGGTTGCATTTCTTGATGCAGTGGTGGCCTGTGTTAAGTGATGATGTTTTTCTGAAGTACTCCTGAGCTCATGTGGCTGTATTTATATTTATCACCGTAGCGTGACGGTTTCTCATGCAGCTCAAAGGTCATGAACATACAACACAGACTGAGATTTCTCCAGAATCCCTGAATCTTTCCACAATATTATGTACGGTAGATGGTAAAAGATTACATTATTTGCAGTGTTGCATTGAGAAATGCTCTTTTTTAATGCGTGTCACAGGAATCAAATTCTAATTGTAGTCTCTGTTTACAAATAGAAGTAAATAATTGTAACTACTCTTACGTTTGATCATGTGTTGCTTCTACAAAACAAAACCAAAGCCATTAGTTTGTATCACGGATTATAAAACCTTAGCACTGCTTCAGCCTGAACAGGACATAAATCACCGGCGGCTCACTGGCCCTGACCTCAGGGTCACCGGTTTATAGCCGGACACTCCATCATCCACCAATCAGTTCCTGTAGCACCAAACAAAAGACGCCCGACTGACCTGCTCTATGATCCTGGAACCTACTTTCATTTGTTTCCTCCCAGTTTAGTCGTAGCCAGTTCCTCTTCGTCTGCTGGAGACCCCGATGGTGTACGAGGAGGGTATATCCTCCTGACACGCCCTTCTTTCTTATTCGCCCGTACTTCGGTGGAGAGTCCCACGCTGATTTCCACGTTCCTCCTCTTCTGTA
The DNA here is from genome assembly GCF_030014385.1 of Trichomycterus rosablanca. Lineage (NCBI taxonomy): Eukaryota > Metazoa > Chordata > Actinopteri > Siluriformes > Trichomycteridae > Trichomycterus > Trichomycterus rosablanca. The sequence goes on from NC_085997.1 coordinate 39,555,875, forward strand.
CAGGCGCCTCGGCCTACTAACCAGGGTCCTTACACATCCTCGAAGACCCCGCCCACTTTTATTTAGTCCCGTCTTTTCCCACCCAGCAGACTAGTGTCTGATTTTGTCTGCTGCACTGTCTGCACCACTTGTTACCATTTGTACCTCGTCCACAGGTTGGGTCAGGAAATGTTGGGACGTGGTTGTCAGGTGGGGTGGGGGGTGGATTTTTAGATTAGTTATAAGTGTGAGGTCAATAAACCCACAGGTTTGAGTAGGTCCGTTCCACCAGTGACCATAATTGTGAGGATAAGAGGGTCATCCAGGGGTCACCGGCACAATCACTCATAATGAGTCAATAACAGCACCGAGCACGAGCGACACGCCCCTGAGGGCTAAACCAGGTCTCAATTTAACCTAAATTATTTATAATACTGATTTTATTGCTTTTGCACTAGTGAATTATTTTAATGTTTGTACTATTACAACTAGAGCTGGGAGGTGCACTGTATGGACAAAAGTATTGGGACTCCCCTTCTAATGACTGAATTCATGTGTTTCAGATACATCAGTTGCTAACAGGTATAATACATCAATCATATAAAGGAAATCACACACTTCCAACAGTGCAGCAACAGTTTAGGGAAGGTCCTTTCCTGTTTCAGCATGAGCAAGCTCCATAAAGACATGAAGAAACTCCAGTGTCCTGCACAGAGCGCTGACGTCAGCCTCACTCACCAGCTCTGGGATGAACCGGAACATCAACTGAGTATCAGTGCCTGGCCATACAAATGCTGTCATCTTTAGACTGAATGAGCACAAATTCCCACAGTCTTGTGAGAAGCTTCTCAGAAGAGTGGCTGTTGTTCTAGCTGAAAATATCTCTGTTTTATTATATAAACGTGACATCCGACAAGCTCACGTTCAGGCGTCCAAATACTTTTGGCTGTATAGTGCATGATGATACGTCCTGTCTACAGATTGTACATCACTGGTCCGGGTCACAGTGGGGTCAGTTCTAGCGGGAAACACTGGACAGAAGACAGGAATACTCTGGACAGGGTGCCAATCTATCGCAGGGATTCGGATAGTCAAGTCAAGTCAACTTTATTTATATAGCGCTTTTTACAATAGACATTGTCTCAAAGCAACTTTACAAAATCCAGGACCAACAGATACAAAAAACCCCTGTTGAGCAAGCCGAGGGCGGTTGTGGCAAGGAAAAACTCCCTGAAAATTACAGGAAGAAACCTTGAGAGGAACCAGACTCAGCAGGGCCCATCCTTCTTGGGTGGCCTGGAGGATACTTTAAATAAATACACGATTTACACAGAGCATACGAACACAGAATTAAATGATCTAAAAGTTATAACTGGTAATAAATAGATAAATAGATAAATAATAATAGAGTTGTTCTTCGCTCTAGTCTTCAATAAAGTCTGTAGTGATTTCTTGTCATTCTTGGTGCAATTACTCCAGACCCGTCACATCCGGCAGAAGCAGCATAGTCGTCACGGCAGTCTCGACTTTAATCCTTAACCTCGGCGGGTGAACAGGTTTCCATCAGAATGCCTTTGGAGTAAAACAACAAAGAATGTAGTTAATAATGTACAATGCTAGTTGAGTAAAACAGTTTTACAGAGAGTTTTAGACTCCGGCAGCCCTAATTATTACAGCAGAACTAAAAGGGAGAGCGAGCAGGTAACAAGGTCATGAAGGCTTTCACAGGACATCAGCGCCCACCTCTCCTACCCAAACCGGAGTGATCGGACAAGAGAGGCAGAACGACAGCAACCCAACATCCCTGATCACCACAAGTTTCTATGACCAAGAACCCCCAAGCTCTGCGCCTTTGTCTATACTAATCAAAAGCCTGAGAAAATAAATATGTTTTCAGTCTAGACTTAAACACTGAGACTGTGTCCGAATCCCGAACAGAGGCAGGAAGATTATTCCAAAGTTGTGGAGCTTTGTAAGAAAATGCTCTTCCACCAGCTGTGGTCTTTTTAATTTTAGGAACTATAAGTAACCCTGCATCTTGTGAACGAAGTGGACGCGCTGGGCTGTAGTGATTAATAAGTTCACTCAGATACTGTGGAGCCAGACCATGTAGCGCTTTATAGGTTAGTAAAAGTATTTTGGATACCACACAGACGTAGCCGATCATGTCTGTGAGGCGCCCGGCTGGCCGATAGCACCGCTGAGATTTATTGGTGGACATAGAAAAGGATGCAAGCCCACAGTGGTCCAATGAAGGACAAGCTGAACCGGCGACATGGTGTTGGGCGGCCAAGACTCACCGAGACTCACTGAGGTTCTGGTCCGACCAGCTGAAGATCTACTGAGGATCAAACTGCAGGGAATGTGTGGCAACACACAATGCATCAAACCCTACTGTGTATCTTCAGTGTATAGTATAATGTGTATAATGTGTATAATGTGTGTGTGAGTGTGTGTGTGTGTGTGTGTGTGTTTCGGTTGCTATAACCTCCCGGTGTCCCCCGCCGGGACGTACCCCGTGTCTCAGGCTGTGCTGGAGCCCCTTCTGTTTCATTAGCTACTCCCCCCTTTTCACATTAAAGCCCCCCTTTAATTTGGGCGTGGGGAGAACACGGCGCCAGTGTGCCAGCATTCCGGCGGCTGCATCTTTCTTATAGTTGTTTTATGGCTACAAACAGCGCGAGACCTAATGACCCACCCGTAATTACACAGAGTCAATATTGTTGTGTTCTAATCCCATCCCGGTCGGAACAGCCCGAGAAACGGCCGTCGAGCTCCGCTGGTTCCAATCCGGGGCCGGGACTCGTCCGTCTCCTTCGCGTCGGGTGCGTTTTCATTTCGGAAATTACCCTCAGACGAGCGGCGTTATGGTGCACTTCAATAACCCGAGTCTCGTTAGCTTTAATAACGCTGCACTGTTATTCTCCCGGGAGGGGGGCAAATCATCCGTTCTCATTTAGAACCTTCAGCTCATTTCTAGATTTCTCCTCCTAATCTAGTCGTATCCAGTTCCCTGATCGTATTTCACCTCTTCTGTTCACCTGTGCCGGGCGGGTTCATATGGAGATCCATATCGCGCACGGAGAGTCGCACTGATCTCCTGTCTCTGTGCAGCACCATCAATCAGCCAGCAGAGGGCGCAACTGCAGCAACTATAAGGAATCCAGTATAGGCAAAGCTGAGATTCAAACTCACAAGCTTGAGATGTCAGCTATGCTGTGCTAGCGTGTTTTACCACTGCGCCACCCGAACGCTGACCCGAATGCAGACCCGTGTAAGCGTTTACCTCAGCGGGGGATCCCACGCTAATCCGGTGATAGCATGACAAAGGGGATTAGCCTTTGTGTTTTTGCTTCGTTAATCAGTGCTGCACAAAATCTGTCGTGTCCATCACAGGTCAGAGAGGGACACTGCTTAAGCAGACAGAAGAAAGTGAAAGACAACAAAAAAAATAACAACAACAACAATAATAACAACAATAATAATAATAATAATAACAATAATAATAATAATAATAATAATAACAATAACAATAATAATAATAATAACAATAATAACAATAATAATAATAATATTGATAATAATAATGATAATAATAATAATAATATTGATAATAATAATAATAATATTGATAATAATAATAATAATAATAATATTGATGATAATAATAATAAAAATATTAATAATAATAATAATAATAATATTGATAATAATAATAACATTGATAATAATTATAATAATAACAATAATAATAATAATAATATTGATAATAATAACAATAACAATAATAATAACAATAATAATAATAATAACAATAATAATAATAACAATAATAATAATAATAATAATATTATTAATAATAATTATAATCATAGTCATAATCATAATAATAATAATAATAATAATAATGATAATAAAAAAACTAATTTAAAACTAATTAAAAATGTGTAATATAATAATAATTAAAATAATAATAATATAGTGTAATATAATAAGAAGAAGACGAAAAATAAGAATAATATTATTAATAATAACAATGTAAATAAAAATATTATTAATCTTTTCTTTTGAACAGAAACGGCACTCTGTTAAGCAGAGTAGAAGGACACCAGAAGAAGTGATTAGGCCGCCTGTCATCTCTGCTCGTTGAGGTAATTAATCTCACTAATTATCCTGCTGTCATTAACACAAGTGCAACGACACGTGCAGGAATAACAGCCACCCAGACTGATGGAAACCAATTCTTCAAGGGCTCGTTGTGTTTCATGTGCCAGACGTAAACAAAAGTACATTAAATATTTTACATGATAAAATAATACTCATATAGATCGATGATTAATAATGCATTTTAGTTCTAATTTTCCTCCCAATTTAGTCGTATCTACCGATCGCTTTTTTTCACCTGCGCTGGCAGGTTCATACAGAGATCCGTATCGCTTCTGAGAGTCACACACTGATCTCCATTATCCCCCGTCTCTGTGCAGCACCAGCAGAGGGCATAACTGCAGCACTTATGACAGATGCCCCACTCTCAGGTTTGAACTTATGAGGGCTAAAGGCTCAGTAGTGGCTACTTGGCAGTGGTGGGGCTTGAACAAGGGACCTTCTGGTAACTAATACACTACCCTAAGTACTAGACTAGCACTGGCCACTATTAAACCCTCACTCGTATTCTTGTGTGGCTAGAAAGGAACACTGGGACATTCGGGACGGTACGGAGAGTTCTGGTTTTGGATGCGTACCTTATTGTACTATAATGCACCGTGCATTGAAAAAGGATCCCAAACGACCTGCTTTTCCATCCACTGCTTGTAAACTGATTTCAACACACAAACCTTTAGTAAACCAGAACCAGGACTTTGGGATGTACTGCGGTGATTAAAGCACGGAGCGTAACAGATGATGCTTAAAATCCGGCTTCTGATCCTTTAATTCCCTGAACAAAGTCGGACAATTAAAGGGGACAAAAGACGTTAAGACCTTCGTAAACCTTAAAGTCCGACTCATGCCTGCTGAGTGAGGTTTCATAGAGGATTCATTCCAATTTCCTCTGATTCTATCCCTAAATGACAGCGATTATCTGGAGAAACCTGGAGCTCGGAGCAGGACAATAGCTCTTCATCATGCGTCATGCAAAGCTGAAATAAAATGAGTCCGCTCTCTGAACAGCTAGACACCGTGCTTCGTCAGTGCTGTCAGTGCTGTATGTGCATCACAAAAGAATCACTGAAATGGGCTTGACGTGTCTCGACCTTCGAGCTGAGACATTCTGAATTAAAATTACTCCATCAATAAGTGTAAGGCTGTAATGGTTCAAGTCCCTCCCTGTTCAAGGAGCACATGGACTCAATGTTTTTGTTTGTGTTTTTATCTCAGCTCTGCTACCGACAGGTCGGGCGCCTACACAGACATTGATCAGCTCGTCCGAGGGTGGTGTGTGATACGGATCTCCGTAGGAACCTGGCCGTTACAGGTGAAAAGAAGCGGTCGGTACTGCACATGTGTTGGAGAAAGCATGTGTTAGTCACGGCCCTACTCAGTCAGGAGGTCTGCATCAGTAGAGGTGAAGCGAAATACCATCAGGGTATCGGATACAACTAGATTGGGAGGAAAACTGGGACATGAATAAAGAAAATGGTGCAATGTGTTATAATTATTTTATTTAATGCTTGTATTTATCATATGTAGCTTTAAGCATTGCATGTACCATTGTCATAAATAGACAGACCCTGCGCTCTGACCCCAGCTTCCAAACAAGCTGGGATATGCAAAGAAAGAATTTCATTGTACTGAACACCTGTATATGTATATATGACAAATAAAAGATATCTCATCTTATATCTTATCTAAATACTGTTCATGTTATTGTTCCAAAAAATTTAACACCACATTTTTCAGAAATGTCAAATATAAATGTATGAGCTGATGTGGAGTGTAATTGATGCAGCCATCAGCTTGGTGAGAGCAGGGTCAGATCCCCGTCGAGCCTGATGGATGAAACCTCACGCAGACCAGCTGGACGTCACCACATTTGCTTGGTTAAATTAACATAACAAAAGCAGGTTTTATTCATTACACTCGTAAGGGCCTTGTGTGTGTGAGTGTAGGTCTCAGCTTCTGTTAGAAACAAAAAACATGTCTACATTCACGTTTGTGAAATTTAATGGACACTTTATGCCAATTCGACCTACAGTTATAGCTGAATACATTCAGTAGCTGAATACATTCGAGCAATTGAGAATTAAGGGTCTTGTTCAGGGGACCAACAGTGGCAGTTTGGCAGTGGTGAGGCTTAAACCAGCAGTCTTCTGATTGCTGGTACAGTACCTTAACCGCTAAGCTACCACTGACCCCTAACAGACAATCACTTCAGATATGTGCTACTACATTTATCGGGTGACACGGTGGCTTGGTGGGTAGCACTGTGTCCTCACAGCAAGAAGGTCCTGGGTTCGATTCCCAGGTAGAGCGATCTGGGTCCTTTCTGAGCTCCGGTTTCCTCCCACTGTACAAAGGCGTGTAAGTGAGGTGAACTGGAGATACTAAATTGTCCATGACTGCTCAGTATGAATCTTGTGTAAGCAGTAACTACCTGTCCTGTCATGAATGGAACCAAAGTGTGTAAAATATGATGTTAAGATCCTAATAAAAAAAATTAAAAAATACACTTAGGGGTCAAGGGGACTTTAGTAGCTCCAGTCATCCTGACTGCATGTTTTTGGACTGTGGGAGGAAACCGGAGCACCCGAAGGAAACCCACACAGACAAGGGAGAAAATGCAAACTCCACGACGAAAGGACCCGGACCACTTTACCTGGGAATCGAACCCAGGACCTTTTTGCTGTGAGACGAGCTCAGCGCTACCCACCGAGCCACCATGCCAGGGGTAATCAGAAGGTTGCCAGTTCAGGCCTCACCACTGCCAGGTTGCCACTGTTGGGCCCTTGAGCGAGGCCCTTAACCCTCAATTGCTTAGACTATATACTGGCACAGTACTGTACGTCACTTTGGATAAAAGCGTCCGCTAAATGTTGAAAATGTAAATGGCTGCTCAGCCGGAAGGTGAAACCAAGGCCCTTTTTTTCGTTATGTAGCAGCGCTACCTATTAGGGTGACCATACGTCCTCTTTTTTCCCGGACACGTTCTCTTTTTTGGACCTAAAAAAATGCGTCCAGCCGGAATTTGTAAATCACCAAAAAATGTCTGGGATTCAGCGTTTGTAGTCTGCGTGAGCTGTTCTTTGTGTGTTTTTGCACTGATTTCACTTTACTCTTTAGCTCACACTTCTGTTATACATCGATCAGCCCTAACATTAAAACCACCTCCTTGTTTCTACACTCACTGTATTTTATCAGCTCCACTTACCATATAGAAGCACTTTGTAGTTCTACAATTACTGACTGTAGTACATCTGTTTCTCTACATGCTTTGTTACCCCCTTTCACCCTGTTCTTCAATGGTCAGGACCACCACAGAGCAGGTATTATTTAGGTGCTGGATGATTCTCAGCACTGCAGTGACACTGACATGGTGGTGGTGTGTTAGTGTGTGTTGTGCTGGTATGAGTGGATCAGACACAGCAGCGCTGCTGGAGTTTTTAAACACCTCACTGTCACTGCTGGACTGACAATCGTCCACCAACCAAAAATATCCAGCCTTGTCAAGCGGCGTCCTGCTAAACTTAAACAGTTTATAATAATAATAAACATGAAAAACTATATTATCTCTGAAATGTTATTAAAAATAAGTGCTCATTGTAGAAAGTCATTCATACAACCAAAATGGAATGTTAAGGGAACGTTCAGAGGACCTTATTTAAAATGTTCTTAGAACATTCCAAGACAACGTTCCCAGAACGTTAAATTATGGTTGCAAATGAGGTTTAGGTAACGTTCTATGAACGTTTTCATAACTTTAAAAAAGTTCTGAGAACATCAAGAAAACTGGACAAAATAACGTTGAAGGAACATTCCAATGCAACGTTCCCACAACCAAAATGGAACGTTTGGGGAACGTTCTCAGAACGTAATTTTGTTAGCTGGGATGTCAGTGTCACTGCAGTGCTGAGAATCATCCACCACCTAAATAATACCTGCTCTGTGGGGGTCCTGACCATTGAAGAACAGGGTGAAAGGGGGTAACAAAGCATGTAGAGAAACAGATGGACTACAGTCAGTAATTGTAGAACTACAAAGTGCTTCTATATGGTAAGTGGAGCTGATAAAATGGACAATAATGTTAAAACTAAATTCTAATAAACCTTTCTAGACTTGATTGATTATATCATAAGAGCTAATCAATAATTTGGAGCAGTATTCGGTCACAGTGTAAACACAGAAAAGTCCGCTGGCGCCATCTGCAGGATTCTTACAGTCATGACGCTCGGTAGAAAGCGGCATGCTAACGGGCTAACTAGCTTCTCTTACCTCAGCTGCTAAAACACCTTTTGTGAAATTATTCCCATGTTTTCTGTCTCTTCTAAATACTTAATATGCATCGTGACTCCCTCAAACTCTCTCTCAAAAGCTGCTATTTTACGTGTTCATGAATTGCTTTGAATAAGTTAGTGTCAATAGCTAGCTGGTTATGCCTAGTTCACACTACACGATTTTTGAGAAGGTCCTGGGTTTGATTCCCAGGCGGGGCGGTCCAGGTCCTTTCTGTGTGAAGTTTGCATGTTCTCCCCGTGTCTGTGTGGGTTTACTCCGGATACTCCGGTTTCCTTCCAAAGTCCAAAGACGTGCAAGTGAGTGACTAACGTTCCTGTCGTGGATGTAACCGAAGGGTGTAAAACATCACGTTAAAAATCCAAATAAACAAACAAACAAAAAAACACTATTTTTGCCTCGATTTTTACTAGCCAACAGATGCACTAACTAGAGTTGTATGACAAAAAACAGGACACTTTTGCGCTTTTGCCCTCAAAATTGGAACAGGTAGCAGAAAGCGAATCGCTTGGGGTTTGGCTTTGGCGGTTTTTCATTCAGTCATTATTTAAATAAGACGAACGTATAATTTTCTTTTTGATTATCCTGTTGGATTAAGCAGACATGAGGTGTGTTTGAAAACCTAGTGAGCTGCCTCGCTGTCTTACTGCCTACATAGGCAGCTATGTAAGTAGAGAGGATTCTAATAAGTCATCGACTTCAAACGCACTACTTAGACAGCGATAACATCGGGTTTCGCTTACTAAGCTAACACAGTTTGCATTATGCCATTCAAACCAATGGGATGAGGTGGCACAACGCACTAGCATGTCAACTGACATCTTCCTTTGTGTACCGAAAACTGTTAACAAGCCCGAACTTGCAAATAAATACATTTATACATGCTTATACAAATTAAAAATCAATAATAATTTATTTACATTTGAAAATAACTTTGTTTTTTGCCCCGTCTTGTCCGCCATATTTGTTATTTTTTGTGAGAAAAGTCATGCCGCACTGAATGCTGGGATTGCCTTCGCCACAAAAGAAGCCTCGGACGCTCCCTCGTTTTTTACTGGAAATACCATTCAAAGTTTAAGATGCCTTACTAGTGCGGATTTTAAGACGTCTAGGATTTCGAACAGCCTCCTTCTCGGGAGTGCATAGGATGACGTAAAATGCGTCTATATATAGAGAGAGCTAGCTTTTCGAACACACCCATGGTCTTATCTTCTTCCTCTGTCTCGTCACCCGTGTTAACAACCTTACCTCGAGAATAATGTCACCATTAGACAGCAGATTTAAAACAATTAGCTATTGTTAACTGCCGTTTTGATGGCCAACTTCTTACTCCACATGGACCCTCAGGCTGCTGATTGACTGACTGCCTGATAAAAACATGTGGGAAGCAACAATGGAATGCAACCAAAACTCTAGCCCAGAGAAAATAGATGGTGTAGTGTGTGACCCCCTACCACTGATCAATCGTGTAGTGTGAAAACCACAACGACTTAAAAGACCTTAAAAGACTCCAGATTACAAGAGATCTTAGTAGTGTAGTGTGAACTTCGCACTAACCATTAGGGACAAACGATGAAGTGGGAAAGTCTTATTCTAATAGGTAAAGCTTCCATCTATCACTTGGAAAGTTGTGAGTCTGAATCCCAGCTCAGTGAGTAAGACCTTTAACTCTGATTGCATTCTATATATAAATATCACAAATAAAGGTGTTCCATCTGCTACAGATTATCAGCATATTAATTAAATGTGGTATTTTTAATGCAGGTTGGGATGTAGAATTGTTTCTGTGCCATGTTAGAAGTTATTGGGCTTTAAAAACACACCAAACAATCTTGTTTTTGGTACCTTAAAGTATTCCAATGTACTGTATTTTAAGCCACTAGTGGCACTGGCAGTGTAGGAAAGATACCGCTGTTCTCCATATAAAGAAAAATCCCTCCGACAGAGAGTTTTGTGGTCAGAGGAAACATTCTTGAACCCAACAACACTGTATCCTCAGTTTCCTACTGTCATGTTGCATGATTTGCTGTCGTTGCCAGTGTAATCGATGCATTGTAAAAAGTTATTTAAAAAAACACAGTTAAAAAACAAAGTAAAAAAAAAAACACACACACACTGTTGTTTTACACAGATTATTTTAATGTTTTTTGAAAGGACCTGTTTTCGGTACCTTAAAGGATTCCAATATATTTTGAGTCACTAGAGTAGCTGTGGAGAATTTCAGGACAGTGTAGCTCCTTTAAAGGTTCCTTTGACATACATAGTACATAGTGGTGACATAGAACAGCGTTTTATTCTCTCAGACCTTTCTGTATTCAAAAAATCTTTCTCAGACCCCCTGGACACGTGTTATGTTATTATGACAAAAGGTGTTGTTTTTAAATGGACGTCTCACCTTGTATTTAGTTTTGCTGGCTGTCGTTGTTAAAAACAATCACATGTCCGTTCACTTTCAAAGACCCAGCTATAGGTATAGTAGTTTAAAATAGATTTATAATACACTATGAGATCTGACGTGCTAGCAGTCTATTAATTTTCATGTCCCACCACACATGATTATTGTGCTATTCTTAATAAAATGCAATGGGAACTCTTTTTGGCCTCTGCCCCCTGGTTGAGAACCACTGATGTAGAACAGATTTTTAAAACAAAAGAAAGGCAGCCCTAGGCAAGTTAAACACAGTTCCGACTCTCCACATAACAAACAGACCTAACAAGCAGCTTTCTCAAATATTGAATCGTTTCATTAGATAATAGTGTATATTACACTGTACATGGATCCATCTAATGGCAACAGTTGTGACCGAATCCAAGGCTACACGTACTATACTTCTACATATGATGTTTTGTTAGGCTAATAAATCAAAAGGCTCAGTGTTCACAGACTTACAGATCATACCAAGCTCCAAACCCACATTACTTAGTCGGCTATAATCACACTTTCCTAAAAACACACTGGTTTGTAAACCGTTCTGTTTCCTTCCGTATGTGCGTCTCTATTTGAGCTGCTGACCCATGGCTGTGTCCTTCACCCCCGCCGCCACCACGGAGAAGAAGAAGCTGGGCACGAGTGAGCGGACGTACAGAGCGGTCCATGGGATGGGGTGAGCCAGGAGCACCTCTCTCCTCTTCCGGTTGACCACGCGGACTATCTCACGGGCCAGGGCCTTGGGGTTCACGCCGTGAGTGGTCAGCTTGTTCAGGATGTCTAGAAACAACGGACGAAATGAGAAGAATCAAAAGGTTAAATGTTTAAGGTTTAAGGAGTTATTAAGCAGGCTGGCATAGTTTATCAGAGCTTTAATCCACAACTAGGTACCAGAACACTGAATACTGTTAATGATCTAAACACATTTTGATCAGAGTCGTGGTGTGACTGGCATCACCAGGAATTTCTGGACACTAGGCTGGAATGGACCAAACCTGGGTGGCCCAGACTTCAAGTTCCTTCCTTTCAGCCTTGCAGATGTATTCCAAAAAATAAATAGCAGTACATTTGGCGTTGGTTTGGCGTCAGAAGCCGCCGGACGATGACGCAGTACGCCATCCAACCACCTGAGGGGCTCCACTCTGGATCTGTACCAGGTTTAATTCCTAGATGGATTGCCTGACCAGGCTAACACGTTCCAACTCACGGGTTGAAAATCAGACTGGCCGCTTTCTGTCCACTCAGTTATACCGCCGGGCATTGGTCGCACAGCACAACGGACTCGGTAAAAACAGGGGCACCACATTTGTATAGGAGAGGCTCCTTTCTCGAGCTGGATGTCCAACCCGGGCTGACCCAGGCCTTGCAACCTTTTGAGGCAGAATACAGCCTGGACAAGGTTCCAGTCCATCGCAGGGCTAACACACGAGCAGCGGTTTCAGGGCAATTCAGTGTATCTGTTCTCCAGATAATGAAAAATCTCTCTGACAGAGTTTTGTGGTCTTAAGAAACATTCTTAAACCCAACAGTGCTGTACCTACTGTCATGTTGCACGTTGGTGTTAGAATTCCAGTTGTACTGATGCATTGACGAGTTTGTCATAAACCGTAGCCTACGGGGAAGCTGTAGCCTAGTGGTTAAAGTACTGGACTAGTAATCAGAAGGTCACTGGTTCAAGCCCCACCACTGCCAGGTTGCTGCTGTTGGGCCCCTGAGCAAGGCCCTTAAACCTCAATTGCTCAGACTGTATATTGTAAGTCGCTTTGGATAAAGGCGTCTGCTAAATGCCAAAAATTTAAATGTAAACCGTTGGTGTGTTTTCGTGTGTCGGCGTGTAATCACTCACATGCCCACACAGCGTTGGTGGATTTAGGTTTGGAGGGGGTGGCGTCCTGGGGCGTAGCGTTGATGAAAGTATGGTTGATGGTGCTGACGGAGACGCCGTACTCGTCCACCTCGGCTCTCAGACAGTCGAAGAAGGCCTGCACCGCGTGCTTGGACGCAGCATCTCAAACATTAAACAGAAATAACTCAGTAACGTTTATCTGACATCGTATCAAGCTTTTATACCATTACGACTCTTACTGGTTCTGTTAATAGATAGACAGATAGATAGATAGATAGATAGATAGATAGATAGATAGATAGATAGATAGATAGATAGATAGATAGATAGATAGATAGATAGATAGATAGATAGATAGATAGATAGACAGACAGACAGACAGACAGACAGACAGACAGACAGACAGACAGACAGATCACTTTATTAATCCCAGAGGGAAAGTCAAATATTACAACAGCTCAAGGTACAATAGAAAAAAGTATTAAGTAAATAAAAGACTCAGTTAAAATTATTAATTAAATAGGCTAAAGGTGCATAGGAAATATTGAGTAAGTATTGCAGTACAATGTTGGTAGGAATAAATATATATGCAATATGTAATATAATAGAAAAATTACAAAGGAGTCTTGGCATTAAATGTACAGAGGTGTGCAATGAAATAAACAGAGTGACAGATCATGCTTCATGAGTCTGTCCTGATAGTCCTGGTATTAACTCAGTGAGTAATGATGTCCCGGCACAGTGAGGATGAGTTATACAGTGAGATCGCTGTTGGTACAAACGATTTCCTGTATCGTTCCTTCTTACAGTGGAGCTGGATGAGTCTGTTACTGAAGGTGCTCCGCTGTCTGATTAGGAGGTCATGGAGGGGATGTGATGGATTGTCCAGTATGGAAATGAGTTTGTTTACCGACCTCCTTTCGACCACCAACTCGAAGCCATCCAGTGAGCAGCCCAAGACTGAGCCAGCCTTCTTGATCAGTTTATTAAGTTTTTTTGCATCTCCTGCTCTGATGCTGCCTCCCCAGCACACTGCTGCAAAAAACACAGCACCCGCAACAACAGACTGGTAGAAAATGGTCAGCATCTTGCTGCACACATTAAAGGATCTGAGCTTTCTCAGAAAGTAGAGTCTGCTCATCCCTTTCCTGTACACAGCCTCTGTGTTGGCCTTCCAGTCCAGTCTGTTGTCAAGCCAGACACCCAAGTACTTGTACGTGTCCACCAGTTCAACATGCTGACCCATGATGGTAACAGGGGTGCTCACAGTTCTTTTCCTCCTGAAGTCCACGGACATCTCCTTAGTTTTGGAGACATTCAGGAGCAGATGGTTCCTCACGCACCACTTGCCAAAGCCGTCCACAAGGTCCCTGTATTCACCTGTTAAGCATCCCAATTTATTTTAAGCATTTGATAACAGGCTATAGAAAACCATCAGACCCTGACAAAGCTGCTCCTGAAGGATGCAATTACTGAGTCTCTGAGATAGATTTGTAAGGCTCCAGTCTGGAGAAACGTTAGAACAGTTTTTGGCACCGTCACCACCTTGCCTAGATCGGGGCGTCTCTCCAAAATGAACGACTGACCCGGGAGGATGTTAATCAGGGACTCTGGTTCTTGAACTGAATCCATTCAGGCTTCTTAAAACATTGGTGCTTTTTAAAGAACCGACCCACATTTGATGTTTCCACCAGTTTTTGGAAGCCGAGGATGCTCCATCATCGGTGGGCTTGGCACAACGAAAGTAAACCATACTAACATGATGATAGGGTGTGTACATGATCTGTGAGGATTTGTGCTGCTGTTATAGATTTGTTTTATGTAAAAAGCATCGCTCAACTATCAGTGATAAAAGACGTAGAAGACGATACAAACGTGCGGTGTGTGAAACGTTTTCAATTGCAGATGCTTCGTTACACGAGTGAAAAGAAAACTAGCAGCCGTATAACTGTACAGCAACAAACTGAATAATAATAAAAAATAAAAATAAAAACTTTAATTATATACTTTATATCATAAACTTTACAGCCAGTGTCGCTTCTCTATCCTCTACAACTCGACACGCCCACGGATGGAGCCGCGATTCACGCTGAAAACCCTCATATTGTTTAGTTCCAGCACCAAACAAAGGTTCACAGTTCGGAAGCTTTTTTTGGTTGAAAACATGCTGAACCGGTTCAAAATCAAGTTCTCGAACCCAAACAGAGCTTGTTTCACATCGGTCTCTCAGTGGACTAGCGATAGAAAGGTTATTGTGCTTTAAAACCACCTCCTTGTTTCTACACTCACTCACCATTTTATCAGCTCCACTTACCATATAGAAGCACTTTGTAGTTCTACAATTACTGACTGTAGTCCATCTGTTTCTCTACATGCTTTGTTACCCCCTTTCATGCTGTTCTTCAATGGTCAGGACCCCCACAGGACCACCACAGAGCAGGTATTATTTAGGTGGTGGATGATTCTCAGCACTGCAGTGACACTGACATGGTGGTGGTGTGTTCCACCACCTAAATAATACCTGCTCTGTGGTGGTCCTGTGGGGGTCCTTACCATTGAAGAACAGGGTGAAAGGGGGTAACAAAGCATGTAGAGAAACAGATGGACTACAGTCAGTAATTGTAGAACTACAAAGTGCTTCTATATGGTAAATGGAGCTGATAACATGGACAATGAGTGTAGAAACAAGGAGGTGGTTTTAATGTAATGGCTGATCGGTGTACATCTGAAAAGTGATTGTTATGGGTGTTGAACAAATGCTGCTCCTGGTAAAATATCGATATTTTAATCCACATATTCAGACATTTCTAGGTGAGCTGGTGTGACGTGGTGCTAGGAGCCAGGCTGCTGGTAACAGCACTGTCTGAGTTCCAGGGGTTCGAATTCCACACTGGGCTCACAAATCCAGAATCAAAAAACAGCGAGTAAAACAGCGAGTGAGGAATGTGATTAGTGGAGGAACTTATGAGCAGTAATAATGAAGAGAAGTTTAGTGCTCCTGTCTCCTTCTTTTACTACATTAAACCACGTTAAGCTTTATTTTCAACCAGAAGCGTTTTAGACTCTGGGAGAAGCTGATTCTGATTCTCAGCATTTCTCAGAAGCTGGAGCTGTAACACAAGTTTAAAAGTAAAACAGGGAGGAGAATCCAGATAAACACAGATACATGTGGAGCTGTAACCCTGGATCTGCACCTTATTCCACACTGATGCAGATTCAGCTCAGATTCACACGCTGATGACGGTTTACCGCTTAAGCCGAGCGCCGAGCAAAGCGACGTTTTGCGCAGAGGGTCGCGGTGAGAGCAAAGCGCAAAATGTTTCTCATGTGAACGCACTAGAGAAAGCAACAGTGGGGACAAACACGAAGAACGGAGTTTCCTTCTACGTCTTTTTATCAGCAACAGCTGATCGATGCTTTTTGTAACATCTGTAACAGCAGCACAAATCCTCACAGTTAATCTACACTCTCCACCATTATGTTAGTACTGTTAACTTCCGTTGTAGCCTTGGTTCCCGAAAACGGCACCAAGGTTCTAAGAAGCCCGAATGGAACCGGTTCAAGAACCAGAGTTCTTTTGGTCAAACAGCGCTATCAGAGTTTTCCAGCCCTGAGGATTTAATAATCTATTTTATCACATGAAGGAACATTTAGTTTACTTTACACAAGAAAAAAATGCTTGTTTATGAGATTATAGAATTATAGAATTTTCCTGCATGCATGTCAGAACATTAAAATGATTGCAGAATCTTAAAATCTTACAGGAGGTGCGAAAGGGGACGGCGATTTTCCCCTGGATGCTGTTGATGATAATGAAATGACCGGTTCTTCGGGAGATCATTAACGGCAGAATACCTGCTCATAAAAAAAAACACTGTTGATTTGTAGCTCGTTTTTATAATATTCAGAACACAGGCGGTGCGTGCTAGTGCTCGTACCCTTGGCCAAGGTGATGGGCCCAAAGTAGTTGACGTCCATGATGGTTTTGTCCATGTCCAGCGAGAGATTCTGCACCGGAGCTTTGACCTTCATGCTGCCGTTGCATATGAGCACGTCCACGTAGCCGTAGCACTCGCTGATCTCGGCGATCACCTCCTCCATGCCATCCATGTCGCTGAAGTCCAGCAGAACCAGCTTGGGTGGGAAGGTCTGCAACAGAAAAACCAACATGTCATCATGTCTGTGTGGACGCTTGGCTGGCTGATAGCAGCACTGAGATTCAAACCCAGATCTCAGCAGTTGTAAGCTAGCCTAATAGACTCGGTCGTCTGACTTTTTGATTTATGGCTGGCTGGGCAACTCTTGGGAAGGTCTCCCACTGTTCCAGGATCCAGGATCAGAGGTCAGACTTCCTGGTTTCATCAGTTATAAGTCGTCAAGGTCTTATGGAACCAAAGCAGAACCACCACCATATATCGAACAAAGGGTTGGGTGCGTCCTAGCAAGCGCAAAAAGCAACAAGCGAATCAGAACTAATTTTGGCTGTCAAATTGACTCCCTAAAGGACTTTCAAACTGACTTCCAAGATGACTCCCTAAATGACTCCCAAACTGACTTTCAAGATGAATCCCTAAATGACTCCCTAAATTATTTCCAAACTGACTTCCTACATGACTTCAAATTTGACTTCTAAACTGACTCCCAAACTGACTTTCAAGAATACTTCCTAATGACTCCCTAAATGACTTCTAAACTGACTTCCTAAATGATTCCCTAAATGACTCCCAAGTGACTCCCAAATGACTTCAATTTTAACTTCTTAAATGACTCCCAAACTGACTCCCTAAACGACTCCAAATCTGACTCCCAAAATGACCCCCAAACTGACTCCCTAAACGACTTCCCTCTGACTCCCCAACTGACTCCTAAAATGACTCTCCAGATGAAACACGAAATAACTCCCTTAGTGACTTCCAAACTGATTTTCTAAATGACTCTTAAATTGACTCCATAAACGACTCCCAATCTGACTTCCAAAATGACTTCCAAACTGACTCCCTAAATGACTCCCAAATTGACTCCCTAAAAGACTTCCAAGATCACTCCCAAAATGACTCCACAGATGACTCACAATCTGACTCCCTACATGACTCCAAAATTGACTACCTAAATGACTCCCCAACTGACTCCAAATGACTTCCAAACTGACTCCCCAAATGACTCCAATTCTGACTTCCAAACTGACTTCCAAAATGACTCCCTAATTGACTCCCTACATGACTCCAAAATTGACTTCCTAAATGACTCACCAAGTGACTCCCAAAATTACTTCTAGAAGAATCACAGGATGACTCCCAAACTGACTCCCTAAATGACTCCCAACCCAACTCCATAAATTACTCCAATTGACTCCCTTAATGACTCCCTAAATTACTCCCAATCTGACTCTAATTTATTCTACTGCATGTCATTCACAAACTGACTCCCTAAACAACTCCCAGTCTGACTCCCTAAATGACTCCCAAATGACTCATAATTCATTCTGTCATTCACAGAGGTCATATGTAAGTGGACATTATGAGTTTGATGCAGGAACAACAAAGGCTGGGTACAGGAAGTAGTATTAATATAGTATTTAGTGTAATACTTTATTTATTTATACTGTATTTATTTTATATTTATTTTAGATTTAATTTAGATGTAATTTCTTGTTTAATACTGTTTTTATGTTTCTAAAGTAAAGAAAATAAAAGATATAAAGTTCTGCAGTGTCTGTGTAAGTGTATAAACATTAAACATGATAAACATATGACTGAATGAGGTCAAGGGGTGGTCAGGGCCGCTCTGAGTTCAATGACCTGAAACGTGTGAGAAAATACAGAATAATAACGGGAGGCTGGCACGCAAAACTGTCATTTTAATAATAGGAGGATTTTACGGGTCTAATTCGATGGATATTTCAGCAGATCATTGTGGAACCTGAGAGTTACGATGATGGAGGAGCTGATGGAGTGAACTGGACATGAAGTGTCCTGATATTTAAAGGACAGCAGGAGATCTGCTGGATCTGTCGGGCGGAGGAAATCCTCCCATTGTTCATCAAAGCGGAGGAAAAGCAAACAGTGACACACACGTCAAAAAGTAGAACCGAGCGCGACTCCTCCGCCTCTGTGTTTCTGTCACTGGACCGTCTAGTGAGGACACGGGCGGTACTTACTTTACTGGGATCCGAACCGCTGCACAGCGAGTCGTGCAGAGACTCCAGCTTGTCCCAGCTGGGTCCACACAACACCAACTGGGCACCACCTTCATGAAGCAGCCTGGCACATTCTGAGAGGAGACAGAGAGATCAGACGGTATAGTGGAATGATACAGGAAATGATATGATGCTATCGGCTTGCCTGGCGTCTACACAGACTCTCACTGTGGTTTGTTGCAGTCCTAGACCATTAGAAATGGCTCTGTTATACTTCACAGATTTCCAGAAATGTTGTCAGATTATGGCATAGTGTTCCTGTAGAACATTTAAGTTGAATGTGTTTAATTATTTAAGGTAATTTGAGAAAACTAATGGAGCAATTAGCTCCTGAGCAAGGCCCTTAACCCTCAATTGATTGCACTGTCCCTCAGTCTAGTCATATCCAATTCCCTGCTCGTATTCCCCCCCCACTCCTGATCGAGGAGGGTCGTGACTAACACACACCCCTCAGACACGTGTGCAGCACCTGTATCGGGGTTCATATGGAGATCCGTATAACGCACAGAGAGTCACGCACCGATCTCCGTTATCCCCCGTCTCTGTGCAGCACCATCAATCAGCCAGCAGAGGGCGGAACTGCAGCACTTAAACATTATAACCACCTCCTTGTTTCTACACTCACTGTCCATTTTATCAGCTCCACTTACCATATAGAAGCACTTTGTAGTTCTACAATTACTGACTGTAGTCCATCTGTTTCTCTACATGCTTTGTTAGCTCCTTTCACCCTGTTCTTCAATGGTCAGGACCCCCACAGGACCCCCACAGAGCAGGTATTATTTAGGTGGTGGATGATTCTCAGCACTGCAGTGACACTGACATGGTGGTGGTGTGTTAGTGTGTGTTGTGCTGGTATGAGTGGATCAGACACAGCAGCGCTGCTGGAGGTTTTAAACACCGTGTCCACTCACTGTCCACTCTATTAGACACTCCTACCTAGTCGGTCCACCTTGTAGATGTAAAGTCAGAGACGATCGCTCATCTATTGCTGCTGTTTGAGTCGCTCATCTTCTAGACCTTCATCAGTGGTCACAGGACGCTGCACACGGGGCGCTGTTGGCTGGATATTTTTGGTTGGTGGACTATTCTCAGTCCGGCAGTGACAGTGAGGTGTTTAAAAACTCCAGCAGCACTGCTGTGTCTGATCCACTCATACCAGCACAACACACACTAACACACCACCACCATGTCAGTGTCACTGCAGTGCTGAGAATCATCCACCACCTAAATAATACCTGCTCTGTGGGGGTCCTGTGGGGGTCCTGACCATTGAAGAACAGCATGAAAGGGGGTAACAAAGTATGTAGAGAAACAGATGGACTACAGTCAGTAATTGTAGAACTACAAAGTGCTTCTATATGGTAAGTGGAGCTGATAACATGGACAGTGAGTGTAGAATTAAGGCAGGAGCTAAAACTCTAAACATCATGTCGGAGGTTTTTGAGAATGTATCGGTGCTCATTACCACTTCCCATCGCAGACACGGCGTCTGTAATCACCACCACTTTGTTGTGCACCACAGACTTGGACATGAACTGGATGATCTCGTTGTAGAGGTAGTAGATTCCAGCAAACACCACTACCAGCATGGGCAGCACCATCACAGACGGGACAGCCATCTTCAGAGAGAGAGAAAACACTACAGGTCATTCATTTATCTTCAGTATAATTTTAATCCTGATTAGGGTCGTCACAGGTCTGGAGCCACCACAAAAAACACCGGCTGGAAGGCAGGACCAAACTAGTAATGAGAAGGTTGCTGGTTCAAACCCCACTACTGCTAATCTGCCACTGTTGGGTCCTTGAGAAAGAAAGACTCTCAAGAATGTGTGATGTGTTAATTCTACTGGATCTTTATTTGATTCCCATTGTAGTTTGTAAACAGAAGCAGGTTTAGAATTTGATGCTGTAACAGACTCCAAAAAAGTTGGGACAGAAGCAAAATAAGAGTTCCAGCGTTCCACAGTGAGCAGGTGAGTTGGTACCAGGTAAGGGAATCATGATGGAATATAAAAGGACCTACAAAAGGATCATTCAGTACAAGCAAAGATGGGTCGTGGCTCACCACTGTGTTCTTTCACCATCTATCGTACATAATATTGTGAAAAGATTCAGGAAATCTGGAGAGATCTCAGTCTGTGTTGAATCTTCGTGACCTTTGAGCTCTCAGACGGCACTAAATAAGAAACCATCACACCGCTGTGATGAATATAAATACATCCACATTAGCTCGGAGTGCTTCAGAAAACCGTCGTCACTTAACACAGTCCGCCACTGCATCAAGAAATGCAACCTGAACCTCTGTTACACACAGAGAAAGTCGTACATCAAGTCTATTTAGAAACACCTCCGAGTTCTCTGGGCTCAAGCTCATCTCAGATGGACCGAAAGACAGTGGACACGAGTGCTTTGGTCTGATAAGTCCACAGTTCAGCTTGTTGTAGAGGACCATCCAGACTGTTATTAGTGAAAGGCGCAAAAGCAACATCAGTCACGGTATGGGGGGCATCAGTGCCCACATAATGGGTGACCTGCACATGTGTGTGAAGGTACCACTGACGTGAAGATGTATGTTAGGATTTTAGAGAGACACATGCTGCCATCAAGTCCAGGATTATTTCAGCAGGATGACGCCAGACTTTATTCTGTACAAGCTATAGTAACGTGGCTTCCTCGACACAGAGTGCGTGTGCTTGAGCAGCCTGTCTGCAGTCCAGATCTGTCTCCTATCATGAAGAGGAGAATCAGACGACGGCGAGCACGGACTGTTGAGCAGCTGAAGTCTCGTATTGAGCAAGAATGGAGAAAAATTCCACTCACAAACCTGCAACCATTAGTGTCCTCAGTTCCTCACACTTTAAAAAGTGGAATTAATAGGAACACTGATGAAACACGGGAAGGGGACACACACCCTAACGCCCCAGTCTGACTATTTAGGAGCGTGTTGCATGTTTTCTTTCTACTTTATCAGTTGAATAAAGATTTGAGAGAATGAGCACATCACAGATTCTTCTTTTCACTGTGTTTTATGAAAAGTTTCAGCTTTTCATTTTGTTGACACAGCAGCTCCCCTTGGACGCTGGTGTTTGCCCTGCCGGAAGCGCTGATGTATGTTGCAGAGATGTTCACAAGTCACAAAATACGAGTCCAAGTCGAGTCAAGTCAATATAATCTACACAAAACATATATTATAAATGTAGCGTAGAAATAAAGAAATAATCTGTAAGTTCAGATAAAAACAACAACAGATTAGCGAGTGTATTTAGCCGTTTTACTTCGTGTCTTTACTTTCCTCCTCCTTGTGTAAATGAATGTAATTTCTGTAACGAGAAGGTTCCAGTTAAAAGCTTCAACTGATACGTTTTGTTTTCATTACAGAACAAAAGCGCTCGATAAATCACGGCACAGCGGCCAAAATCCCAAACACGGCAAAAACAATCATAACCGCTGCTTACCTTAGCTTCTGTTCTTCCAGATGCTATTACATTTATAAGCGTGCGTCCCATTAGGAACAGAATCCGTTATTTTGTAAATGTGCTTATAATTAAAAACCTCCAAACTTTTCCCGGTGGTGAAGTAAAACAGGAAGTCGTTAGAAAGCCGATCGAGCGTTTCATTACCACGTCATCTGTGTGACGCAAACCGAATAAATGCAAATAACAGCATTTCTTACTAACAATTACAATCAGAAGCTCTGATTGGTTCAGAAAGCGTCTTTCAACCATCAGCACCGATTCTGTAGAAGCGTTTCATTCACCCCGGTCGTTCCTGTGAAGTGCACTACGTAGGGTATTCCACCATTTTAAGTGAGATTCAGATCCAAAGGTAACGAGAATGTTCAAATGAAGTGAACTTCAGACTGTGTAGGGAGTAGGGAGCGACGCTTCATCACTACACTGGAAGCTGCTGGAACATTTACACATTGTGTGTGTTGTGGGTTAAGACGGCCGGAGCGTTATTATTATTATTATTATTATTATTATTATTATTATTATTATTAGAGAGCAGAAAATGACACGATCAGAATGATGTCGGATCATATACTGTATATACAGTGTATCACCCCTCACATTTCTGCAAATATTTCATTATATCTTTTCATGGGACAACACACATGACATGACATGACACTTGGATATAACTTAGAGTAGTCAGTGTACAGCTTGTATAGCAGTGTAGATTTACTGTCTTCTGAAAATAACTCAACACACAGCCATTAATGTCTAAATAGCTGCAACATAAGTGAGTACACCCCACAGTGAACATGTCCAAATTGTGCCCAAATGTGTCGTTGTCCCTCCCTGGTGTCATGTGTCAAGGTCCCAGGTGTAAATGGGGAGCAGGGCTGTTAAATTTGGTGTTTTGGGTACAATTCTCTCATACTGGCCACTGGATATTCAACATGGCACCTCATGGCAAAGAACTCTCTGAGGATGTGAGAAATAGAATTGTTGCTCTCCACAAAGATGGCCTGGGCTATAAGAAGATTGCTAACACCCTGAAACTGAGCTACAGCACGGTGGCCAAGGTCATACAGCGGTTTTCCAGGACAGGTTCCACTCGGAACAGGCTTCGCCAGGGTCGACCAAAGAAGTCGAGTCCACGTGTTCGGCGTCATATCCAGAGGTTGGCTTTAAAAAATAGACACATGAGTGCTGCCAGCATCGCTGCAGAGGTTGAAGACGTGGAAGGTCAGCCTGTCAGTGCTCAGACCATACGCCGCACACTGCATCAACTCGGTCTGCATGGTCATCATCCCAGAAGGAAGCTGACGCACAAGAAAGCCCGCAAACAGTTTGCTGAAGACAAGCAGTCCAAGAACATGGATTACTGGAATGCCCTGTGGTCTGACGAGACCAAGATAAACTCGTTTGGCTCAGATGGTGTCCAGCATGTGTGGCGGCGCCCTGGTGAGAAGTACCAAGACAACTGTATCTTGCCTACAGTCAAGCATGGTGGTGGTAGCATCATGGTCTTGGGCTGCATGAGTGTTGCTGGCACTGGGGAGCTGCAGTTCATTGAGGGAAACATGAATTCCAACATGTACTGTGACATTCTGAAACAGAGCATGATCCCCTCCCTTCGAAAACTGGGCCTCATGGCAGTTTTCCAACAGGATAACGACCCCAAACACAACCTCCAAGATGACAACTGCCTTGCTGAGGAAGCTGAAGGTAAAGGTGATGGACTAAACCCAATTGAGCACCTGTGGCGCATCCTCAAGTGGAAGGTGGAGGAGTTCAAGGTGTCTAACATCCACCAGCTCCGTGATGTCATCATGGAGGAGTGGAAGAGGATTCCAGTAGCAACCTGTGCAGCTCTGGTGAATTCCATGCCCAGGAGGGTTAAGGCAGTGCTGGATAATAATGGTGGTCACACAAAATATTGACACATTTGGGCACAATTTGGACGTGTTCACTGTGGGGTGTACTCACTTATGTTGCCAGCCATTTAGACATTAATGGCTGTGTGTTGAGTTTTTTTCAGAAGACAGTAAATCTACACTGCTGTACAAGCTGTACACTGACTACTCTAAGTTATATCCAAGTTTTATTTCTATAGTGTTGTCCCATGAAAAGATATAATAAAATATTTGCAGAAATGTGAGGGGTGTACTCACTTTTGTGATACACTGTATATAATTGTTACACGTAACTAATGCTGCTGACTTTTGTTGTCCAAGAGTCATTTCTTGCGAGTCACGAGTCGAGTCTGAGTTATTTGAAAGGAGTCCGAGTCAAGTCTGAAGTTGGTGTGTGTGCAAGTTACGACTCGAGTCCCCATCTCTGGTGTGTTGTGACCTCCATGTTTCACACGCCACCAAAATGTACAGAACACGTCATTTTAATTTGGTATTTTTCATGGAATATGTTAGAATTGTGTATTTATTTTAGGGATTCGCTGTTTTTGCTCAACATTAATGATTAAAGATCACAAAGCTGCAAACTTTTAGCCAATCGGGTGCAAACTGGGGAAACTGGTTCACTGTTTCATGATCTAATTATCAGAATAATGATAAGAACAAAGCCGCTCACTCGCGGACGATGACGAGACGGGTTCCTCGGGCTGGTCTGATCTTTGAACGAGCTTCTATATTATCTGGTTGAGCCTGGTTGGGTTGTTCTGATAGCACGGCTGGTATTATTTCCATCTAGAGCCAGGCTTAGGAAAGATTCTAAATATAAGTTGCCCTACACTAATCTGTAGCCACAAATGCCACGCACCGTGCCAACCACATGTTATCAATACTCACTATTTATAAAAAGCCTTATTACAATTTCCAGTAATAAATTATTTTCCTTCAAATATCTTACACTGATCTGGATATAAACACATCATAACACAGGTTGACAGTGTTTTGATCAGCTACAGCACACACACACACACACACACACACACACACCCACTCACAGTGCAGTGGTGTAATCTGTCTTATGTTCAGTCCACTTACAGTGCGTGTGAAGAGTTAAGCCCTCGGTGGAAAGATCGATTATTTTCCGCTTAGGTAACCAGCATGAACCCTTTCCTCATTCTCATTCCCATTCACAGACCCCAGACTCTTTCTCCTTCCAGCACCGGAGGGGAGGCTGGGCAGGACAGAGGGGCTTTTAATAGCGCACAGCTGAGTCGGTGAGGTCTCATGTGTTGGTCACACTAACCTGGCTCAGGCATGTGGACGACAACCTAACTCGCCATCAACTGTTTTCAGACGTGCCCATCAAGTAGATTTTCATCAGGAGGGACATATTAGCAGTTTAAACCTCCCGTTCATCCTCATCATGGGTCCATAACACCTGATTCTGGAATTTATATGTGGGAATGTGTGCCCATTTAGTCCAAAGGGGATTTGTGAGGCTGTGAGGCTGTAAGGCTAGGCACTGATGTTGGATGAGAAGGTCTGGTTTGTAGATGATGTTCTCCCATAGATGTTGGGTTGGGTTGTAGTCAAGATGAACAAGACACACAGGACAAGGATTCTTGACCAATTTAGTAATCTGAATTGGTTGGTCAGCATGGGGGTTTCTTTCAGTACTCAGGTTTCCTTTAACCCATAAAACCTACAACAGGTTGATTGATTGTTCTCAATAGCCCATTTGTATGAGTAATCAATTAAACTGATTCATTAATTCTGGGCGGCACAGTTATCCCTGCAAACCTGACCAGAAAGCATCTAATTTAATTATTGTAATGAATGAAAAATGTTCGAATTTTCTTAGAATTTTGTAGACATTTCAAGCGTTTAAGTTCAAGAGAGCTGAGAGGAGTTACTTAGAAAACTGGGGTGCTTTTAAATTTCATTAAAAATGTAAAAATCATGAAATAGTTTTGATAGAAGAAGTCTTTTTAAGAACACACATTGTTTTATTTTTGGTTAGTGCTAAAGCTATGTGGTTAATGTTGTTATTGTAATTGCTATTCGTTTAGCATAATTGGTTGAGCCTGGCAGTTAAGATACTGGACCTGTAATTGAAAGGTCGCTGGTTTAAGCCCCACCACTACCACGTTGCCACTGTTGGGCCCTTAACCCTCTATTGCCTAGACCAGTGGTTCTCAAACTGTGGTACACGTACCACTGGTGGTACGTGAAGCAGCACGAGGTGGTACGCCAGATAATCTCTGTAAATAATTTAATAATTATAAAAATGACACAAAATGTGGAAATTACTAATAAAATCTGTTTCAAAGTTCTTATAATTCTGTTTTAATAAAATCAGTTTAATTAAAACGAATGTGTTTTTAAAAATATTCGGGGCTATGCAGGCACCGTACTTCATTACGTCTATACTTCACGTTCGCGGTTTCCATCTCGAAATTTCAGAAAAGTTATCAGAAAAGTTATCAGTAAAGTTATCAGTAAAGTTATCAGTAAAGTTATCAGTAAAGTTATCAGTAAAGTTATCAGTAAAGTTATCAGTAAAGTTATCAGTAGGTCTCTCGCTTTTATCAGAGACAGATCTGCGTTTGAATCTCACTGATCTCGTTCCTGACATCACGAGGCTGCTCCGCTAAACAGGCGTACTCACTGAAATGGTCAGTGGTAACTGCAGATATACTAGTGATGAGTCGTTCGCGAACGATCCGATTCTATTGAACGGATCTTTGAAATGAACGAAAGGAACCAAGTCTTTTATTTCTGCGCAGTTCTAGACTGTAATCCACCCATTCAGCTTCACATCAGTAGAGGGAATTAATCGTAAATTGTAATAAGAGCTGTTTATTGTCGATATTCAAATCCGAAACACTTTCAGTATCACGGAGAGCGAGACACACACACACACACACACACACACACACAGAGAGAGAGAGAGAGAGAGAGAGAAAGAGAGCTAGTAGTATAATGGCAAATAATTGAGAAATAAACTATAAACTTGTTTAATTGTGTTAAATCTGATTATTTCATGGTGCTTATGTTTTAAAGCAGAAACAAACACAGTCACATCTCTGCACAAGAGAGGATTGTTCTGAAACTTAATGCGATGCAACCACAGTACGTCTCTTCTCTGTAGTTTTTTTCCTTTTGAAGTAATTTTTTTTTCTCGTTTAAGTGTTGTTTGAATTAGGAATACATTTAAGACAAGGTAGCAAAATTTGATATTAATATCGGGGGTGTCTTATAGTTTACCCAGTAGCGCCTCCCGAAGAACGAAGAGCCATTTCTTTGAACGGCTCTTTAAAAGGAACCGAGCCAAAAGATCCGGCTCCCTTCAAGAAGCCATAATTCCCATCACTAATATATACACACACACCTAATTAATGTGTGCCATATGTGGTTCTGTGATGAGAAACATAGGTGGTACTTGGAAGTTTTGGTTTGATAATGGGTGGTACTTGGTCTAAAAAGTTTGAGAACCACTGGCCTAGACAATATACTGCCACAGTACTGTAAGTCACTTTGGATAAATGCCGTAAATGTAAATGTAAAATGTTATGTAATCTAAATGATAAAAAAATATATTTTTTGCAAGTGTATTGAGGACATTTTGTTGTGTCAATACACACAGAGGCTAGGATTATTTTGGTGGTGTAACTCTCTAATTCTTCACTAGTGATTACTATTGACTGTAGTGATTTATCTGTACCTACAGAAACAGGGTTAGTTTGACTGCACTCTTCAAAAAACTAAACGAAACAGTGGTCTTTTAAACAAGGTAGAACAGAAAACCCAAATTGCCACTTTATGCTAAAAGGGTATTTACTTGGATGGTCACAAAAATGTGACTAAAAAGTAATATGTTATTAAATAGTAGCTCCTGGAACATGGGTTGACACTGTTTATAGTCAAGTGTTTTACATTGCAGTGGATTTAGAGGTATCTGTGCAGAGTGTTCCTGCTTTGTCTATGTGAGAAAAGGGACAGTTGCAGAAATGTGCCATGAAACACATGCTGATCAAAGTAATTTCACATAATCAGTCAGACAGAGGGGTTATTAGGAGCAGCATATCCACCTGTTGAATTGTGTTTTACTGTTGTATGGTTAATTTAAATAACTGAATGAATGACAAAAGATAATTATAATAAGTTTAAAGAAATTTTATTTAAAGAAAAAACAACAAAGTTAATTTTGGCATTGAGGGCGTTTTGACGAACTCTACACCATACAGAGGTAGGCGTTTTTATTTCACACCCGTATTATAAATCCCGCCCCCGTGACGGACCAATCAGCGGATTCTAACTCTGAGAAGAGCTCGAATTGGCCAATCATGATGCAGCATTTTTGATGGTCAGAAAACAGGTAGGAAAGTGAAATCTCGTCCCAGGACGGGTGCTGTAACCTCGCGAGAAAAGATGACATTCCAGCCTGAGTGTGAGAAGTAGGCTGCTCCATAGGGAGAAGGCTTTAAGCACTACTGAGGGGGAAACGCAGACCTGTAAGCCGCGGAAAAAACGACGACAAAGCCGCCCGACGCACCGATCTCGCCTCGGCTCATGAGGATATTTTGAAGCGGAATGCTCGAATTGTTCGGAATCATGCGGTTGAGACGGAGGCTGAAACGGCGTAACGGACTGGAAGTCGGAATCCGCCACTAGCCGCGTTCAACCGCTGAGAGGAATCCGATTAGCCTGCTGGCTAACCAGGCGACGGCTAGCGGAGGTTTATTAGGTTCAGCTCAAAATAGGTTGGAATTAAAGACGGACCGGTTCACTCTCTGTGGAAAAGTGGGATTTATTTATCATTAAATCTGACATCTGATCTCAGGCTGTGGTGGAACCGGTCGAACAAGATATTCTAACTGTTTTGTTTACGGGCTGCTCGGTAGCTAACAGTATTATTGATCTGAGGCGCTTCATCAGTCAGTCAGTCGGCTTTGTGCTCACAGGCCAGGCACTGAAAACTCCATTAATATTCCTGTCAGATTAAAACCTATTTATATTTATCCCTAGTCTTCATAAATCACTCGAATTCGGGACAGTAAAACAAACCCAGTTTGATCAAACTTGCTTTAATTCGGATCAGTTGTGCTCTGTGTGTAGGATGATGGTTCGCCTAATAACCGGGCGCATCCCACATTAACGAGGACCGACCGCATTTATTTACACTTTAATTCACCTCATTTTGGACTTTTCGAGCTGCTCTGAGAGGATAACATGTCGACCACCAAGGAGAACCCGTGCAGGAAGTTCCAGGCGAACATTTTCAACAAAAGCAAATGTCAGAACTGCTTTAAACCGAGGGAGCTGCATCTGCTGACCGACCCCGACCTCAACCAGGTAAACAAACCCCCTACTGTCGGGACTGTCCTCATATAACTGCTTTATTTTTATTTATTCATTCATTCATTCATTCTCTTAATTCATGTGTGTATCTATCAGCTTGATCTAAACTGCTATTCCAGACCAGATTCTGGATTGAATTTGGATTGAAAGTCGGGTTATGTAAGCACCACATTCGCCTGATGTGCTTCTGCTGAATGGACAATTGCATTCATCATGATTAAGTGCTTATTATAAATGTGCATTTAAAACATTTTAAACCTTGCAATGGAAATTTTGATGCAAAAAAAAGTCTTCTGGATAAGCAGGGATGTCCTGATCTCATCCTGGGTGTAGATACTGATCCAGAAAGTTGATTTGATTTGATTAAAGTGGATTGGATTTGGATTAGATAGGATTAGGATTTTCCATCAATTTACGTCTGTTTGCCTAGTGATTAAGATACTGGACTAGTAATCAAAAGGTTGCTGGTTCAAGCCCCACCACTGCCAGGTTGCTACTGTTGGGCCCTTAAGCAAGGCCCTTAACACTCTATCGTTTAGATAACATACGGTCACACGACTGTAAGTCACTTTGGATAAAAGCGTCCGCTAAATGCAGAAAATGTAAATCATATACACCTAACCAGGGTCCTCGCACAGCGTTTGAAGACCCCACCCACATAGTCCGGTCATTTCCCCACCCAGCAGACTCGGTGGCCAATCTGTGTCTGCTGCAGGCACTGCCAAATATGGCCACTAGATGGCGCCAGGCTGAGATTCAAACCAAACTAGTCATATCCACGTGTGCAGTACAGACCGCTTCTTTTCACCTGCACCAGGCGGGTTCATACGGAGATCCGTATCCCGCGCGGAGAGTCACGCCCCGATCTCCGCTATCCCCCGTCTCTGTGCAGCAGCATGCGCCAGTTAGCAGGACCCGACCATCGTTCAGAACTCATGAGTTTTTATTAGGATTTTTGGCAGGAACATTTGTCTGATTTGTGGTTTCTTAGACACTCTGTAGATATGAGGCCGTAAAGTACGCCGTACCGTCGTGGCGTTCGCTTGGGGTCAGTTAAACGTGGCATCTTAAACATGGCTCACAGGCCATGATGACGCTGCCGGTGTGAACGCAGGGCGATCAGTGATTTGGCGACAAGGTGTGTGTGTGAACTCGCCTCAACGCCGATTGTGAGCATCTATGCTTGATGTTTGGTCTGGACTAGGTCGAAAACTTTAAAATCAGATTGTCTGGGGGGGGGGGTTGAGGGGAGCAGTCAAGCTTTCGTACGCTCGCTTTGAGTCCGGTCATGGTCTTAAACGCTTAATAAGAAGCCGCTAGAACCGCATTCGAGTCCACGCTCCATTTGTTGACAGTAGACCTTTGTAGAGATGCCAAGAAACTCCAGTGTAGAGCAGCCAGGGTTTGGGGTTTAAAATCCGTCCTAAACCTGTGAACAGATTCCGATCTTTTCCTTTTAAAGCAGTTCTCAGTTCCGTCGCTGCTCTGGTTCTGTCCCGCAGATCTGATCTGATCTTTTTTTCCTCCAAAAACTTTCCTAATGCGCTGGAGTACAGGCTGCGTGTTTCGCTGGCACTAGTTCGTCCTCTTTTGTGGACTAATCGGAGCAGCCTGTGTCGGCGTCCACCGCCGGCCAGCTTTAGGTACTTTAAGGAAGGTCGAACCCGTGCCAGACTCCCGGGCGATCGTGCTCTGATGAAAACGGTTTAGGATCTAGTCTCAGGTGTTCCGGCAGTTTGCCGTCAATCTGGTGTCCTCGCTGCTGAAGATCAGATCTTAATTAGTCCCGTCTACACGGCTTCGTTTTTAATAGCAGCAGAGGTGAATCCCTGATTATAATAAATACAGTTACAATCCTTCATTTCATTATTTATTTATTATTATTATTGAAAGGATAATAATAATAATTTAGAGCAGATGGAACACCTGTTTCATATATACATCTACAAGTCATCTACAGCAGCGGTTTTCAACCTTTTTGTACACGCGCCCCCTTCCGTGTGCCGGCCTTGAACTTGCACAATACAGTCAGACAGGTACCGTTCTCAGGTACGAGTCCAGGTACGAGTCCAGTGGCGGTGTGCTTTACACCACTGCATCTGACACTTTGCATTACGCTTGGTGATGTAAGGCTTGGATGCAGCTGCTCGACCATGGAATTATTATTATTATTATTAATTGTAGTTATTATAATAATAAATATAATATCATTAATTAAAACAAGATTATTATATCATTTTTTTTACTATTACTATTGTTATATTATTACACTTATTAGATTATCAAAATTTGTATTTATATTGTTAGAATTATTATTTTTAATCACAGTTTTATCATAACAACAGTAATAATAATTAATATGTATATGAGTATTTTTGTATTATACGTTTATATTATTATTAATATTAATATTGTAAGAATAAAAGGCAGATGAAAAGCCTGTATTTGTCATATATACAGATACACATGCTCAGTACGATGAGGGTTAAGGGCCTTGCTCAGGGGCCCAACAGTAACTGCATGGCAGAGCCGGGATTCAAACTCACAACTTTATAGTTATAGTTTACAGCTGTATCTACTAGGCTACCACTGTCCCATTATTATTATTATTATTATCATTTTAATTATAATTATCATCCTTGTATTAATTATTAATATTGACATTTGCAGAATTTAGGAGACTCTTTTATCCAAAGTGACTTACAGTTATGACTGATACAATGCATGCATAGAGGGCTAAGGGCCTTGTTCAGGGGTCCAGAAGTGGCATCTTGGTGGTGATGGGGCTTGAACTGGCAACCTTCTGATTACTGGTCCGGTACCTTTGATCTGTACTGTATATTATTATTGTTGTTGGTATTATAATGTTACACATTATCATTATTATTATTATTATTATTATTATAATGATTACTACTAGCATTGTTATTGTTTATATGGTTTATAATTATATTGCACAGTAGTAGTAGTATTATTATTATGATTATTTATATGATTCTTATTATTGTTGTGTTACGTGGAGACGGTTAGTCTTGAGCTAATGGACTGGATTAAAACATGAAGGTTGAAACACTCGGGCGCCCTGACCGTGAGGTTTCAGATGATTAAGGCCAGTTCATTCTTTTAATCAGGATCTTCCAAACGCGACCAGTTAAAATACTAGTAAATAAATAATAACTAATGATCAGGATCGTCTCATAAGCAACTGAGCAGAAATGGGGGCGTCTAGCAGCACCAACATTGTGATTAACACTTCCTCCGCTGCTGCAGACCTCCACTCCTGACCCGAGGAGGGTCGTAATTAATTATGCATTGTTCGTACGGAGATCCGTATCGCGCACGGAGAGTCATGCACTGATCTCCGTTATCCCCCGTCTGTGCAGCACCATAGATCAGCCAGCAGAGGGCGTAACTGCAGCAGTCACCTCCGCCGGTCCCACCCTCGGACGAGCCGAAAGTTGTCCGTATAGTCTCCCGGTGCTGGGATTAGAACTCATGAGCTTGAGAACGTTCAGTAACGTTCAGTTCGAACCCAAAGACATGGAGCTTTGTAGCACTAATACATCCAGCATTACAGAACGTATATTTGCAGCGTATATTGGACACGTTTAGCCAAGTTCATGACTTACAATTATGACTGAACACAATGTGAGCAATTGAGGGTTAAGGGCAGTGGTGGGGCTTGATCTGGCAACCCTCTGATTACTACTCCAGTATCTTAATTGTTTAGCTAGCGCTGTCCTATACAGCATGCTCCATTATTCTTTCATTTCTTTTCTCTGTGCTTTGATATAAAGCTTAACGTAGGCGAACGCCCGCTTCGTTTAGCTTCAGCCTCCCCGGCGACTCGGGGCCGCGTCCTGCGGGTGGTAGCAGCTCTCGGGGGACGCGGGGCCTGCGAAAGGAAGTGTGGGTTCCACTTCAGTCTGCTGGGCGCGGAGGGGAGGCGCAAGAGACCCCGAGAGTGCATCCAGGGGTGAGGAGAGGGGTGCCGGGAGAAAGTCGTTAACCCCACCCCGCCCCCCCGCGCTCGGGCCGGGAGGAAATCGGGGGTCGAACGCGGTGCTGTCGGGGGGGCCGCGGGTCGAGGAGAGGATCTGTGGGGAGGAAACGGGCCGTCGATGTGTAGAGGAAAAGTGCAGGGGTGTGGTGCCGCTCTCCCGGGTCTCCTGGGTCCAGGAGCGCACACGGCCCCCTCGCAGCTGGCTTTTGTTGTGTTTTATTTTCCCCTTCCTCCTCCACACACAGAGGAAAGGCGCAATCCCCCCCCCCCCCCCCCCATCCCGTGCTATTTTGGGATCCCGCGAGTCGGAGGGCTCGGTGCCTGTTGCGATGTGAGACGCTGCGGTCCGTGCTTTCAGTTTAAGTTCTGCGGGTCCGGATCCCCGGCTGGGCTCACAAATACTAAAGGTGCGCGGCGGTACGTGAACCTAGCCGTTATGTAAGGGGCGGACGTATCGGGGCGCTCTCGGTGCAGGTCACACGCCCGGATCGATCGAAGGGTCGGGTCAGGAGCGGCACCCGGCGTAAAACCTGTACCGAATTAAGTACAGGTAGCACGGTTTTACGTCCACGTTATGTTCCCTGAAACAGCAAGCTGACCGAAGTGGACGTTAACCAGTAGTTGCCATGGTTACAGTACTTTTAGGTTAATCTACCGTATGCCTAAATACTCTAAATGAATAAATACGGTAGCTTAGACGCAGTGTTTTATTTCAAACCATTTCTTTATACAGCGGTACCTTAAAACTCAACGTCAGTGGGTTCTGGGAGTGGTGTTGAGTTTTAAAGACGTTGAGTTCCGAGGTATTTTCCCCCATGAGGATGTTTGGGAGAACCTGTTAATGCGTCCATGGTCCCGTGGAGCTGCAGATATTTTAGTCTCATGTAAAATAATGAGGTTGTTTTTGACACTTAAACACTGAAAATAACACAAATATAATATAAACACACTGAAATACAATTACTAACAGTTACACATCAATAAAAATACAATAAAAGCTGCACTTTAGTTTTACTTCTTTATTGTTTCCTGACGCTTCTTAATGCTGGAGATGCCTGATCTTCCGTTCAGCACCGGCGCATTCACATGAGAAGCCGCTGTGCCGTTATTTCCTATGAAGTGTGACGGCGGTGCACAAAACTCACCGTGACTTACTGTAGTAAAACAGCGAGTGAGGAATGTGATTAGTGGAGGAACTTATGAGCAGTAATAATGAAGAGAAGTTTAGTGCTCCTGTCTCCTTCTTTTACTACATTAAACCACGTTAAGCTTTATTTTCAACCAGAAGCGTTTTAGACTCTGGGAGAAGCTGATTCTGATTCTCAGCATTTCTCAGAAGCTGGAGCTGTAACACAAGTTTAAAAGTGAAACAGGGAGGAGAATCCAGATAAACACAGATACATGTGGAGCTGTAACCCTGGATCTGCACCTTATTCCACACTGATGCAGATCCAGCTGCAAACGATACGTAAATGCCACCATGTCTGAAGCCTAAACTCTAAACTAAACCGCGAATCAGAAAAAGTTGGGACGGTATGAAAATACTTTCCCTTTGACGAACCCGAGATGTTTCACCTTCTCTCGGCTCGACTTCATCTCATTTATTAATAAACGTCCATTCCTGCATTTCAGACCTGCTTAACATTCCAAAAAAAGTTGGGACGGTAAAGCATTTACCGCTCTGTACCGTCTCCGTTCCTTCTCACGACTCTTAAAAGTTCAGACGTTTGGGCACCGAGGACGCCGAGCGACGACGTGTTTCCGTTATTTTGTCCCGTCCTTCCTGCAGACACGTCTTAATGTGTGGAACAGTTCAGGGTTCAAGATTCTCCTCACGTCCTCTATCGGGGACAGAGCAGGACTGCAACACGTGCCAAAAATGTTGGGACGGGGCAGTTTAGGGCAATTTAAAACAATGAACATCACAGAAAGATTGGAAGGGATTTGCATGTTTCTCTCTCTACCTGTATGAGGACGAACGCCAACCAAACCAAAGCTTGTAGTGGAATTCGAGGCGTTATAACAGGTTATAAGGGGTCAAAGTTCAGTAGAGAAGACGCTGAAAGCATCAGCGCATTTAAATACAGCTGAGGGTTGGTATAAACGTGGCCGCTGCAGTCGGGTGAACTTGCCCGGTCCTGCACGACGCCGCGCCGCACCTCCTCTCCTCCGTGATCCTGTCAGAGGGGGGCAGCGGCGTCATCAGGAGCATGAATCAGGCCTGCAGCGTCAGTACATGCTTCCTCTTGACTTGATCTGTTCGAGATGTAGGAGTGCGCAGGATTTGGGAACTGTTTTGTACCGTCATTTGTGGGGTCGAGTTTAGGATGAACGCAGCTTTTACTGATCAGACTCTCTGTACTGGAGCTGCGATGCTTCGGGTTCGATTCCACCACCTGTCTTTCACGTGGCTTCGGTAACCCTCACACCCTTGTTCCTTCCCTCTTAGACATAGCCAATCATATCTGTCCCGTGCCACCTGAGTGAAGCTTTACTTGGTTTATATGTGTTTAGATGTAATGACTGGATGAATTTTGGAATGTTTAATGGACCAAACACAGACACTGTTGCATTATGGGATGAATTACAGCTGGAGGAAGCCCTACACGTCCTTAACGGTCGTTAAAACAATGACACAGCTGAAGATTTATATATGTAGGACCGGGAAGGTCCGTGATGTCCTCCCGGTGGTCATCAAGCCTCTCTTGAGTAGTTGGGTATAGAAATCTATATATGGATGAATGTACGTTGTTGGCAGATGACATGATTAGTAGCGAGAGTAGGTAGCAGGTTCGAGGAGAGTCTGGAGAGATGGAAGTGGGTGGATTGGGTGACGTTAGAGAGGTTGGAGTGATTTGTGATAGAAGGGTATACTGACCCCCCCCCCCCCCCCCCCCCCCCCCCCCCAAACAAAAACAACCAGAGAAACGTCGGGTCTGTTACCCCTTTTCCACCAAAAAAACCATGGTTCTGGTTCTTGAACCGGTTCTGTTCGGGTTTCTCTGAACCTTGGTGTTCTGTAGAGAACCGACGCGCGTTTCCACCAGTTTTTGAGAACCAGGCAGCGTCATCATCGGTGGGCGTTACTTACTAAGAGTTAAGAGCAGTAATATCATCATGGTGGAGTGTGTGGATTATGTGTCAGCATTTGTGCTGCTGTTACAGATGTTTGTTTTTATGTAAAAAGCATCGATCTAACTATCGGTGATGAGAAGACGTGACGTGTTCGTCTCAGTTGTTGTTTTCTTTAGTTCATTAATGTGAGAAGAGTTTTGTGCTTCGGTTTCACCGCGACTCTCGGCGCAAATAGCCGATTTACTCAGCGCTCGACTCGAGAGATAAAACATCATTAAAGTTCCACAACACGAACAAACATCTGTGTGAAATAAACATCAGATCCACTCTATAATACCACGTGTACCTGTGTGTAACTGGATTTACTTCACGTGTGTTTATGCAGCTCGGGGAGATGAAAAAGCTTCACGCTTTATTTATCACGTTAAGCGAGTTTCGTTCTGTCCGGGTCACTTTTATCTCGTAATATCTCACAGTTCATCTTTTTAAAGGTGCTTTGAAAATATCAGCGGCAAACTGGTTCAAAATGTGATCAGGTGAAGTTTAAAAGATAAAAATGCAGCATTACGCTCCATACGAGACCCCAGCGGACGCCATTGTTGCTAACGCGCTATGCTGTACAACATGACACGCCCACTGACGGACGTCACGGTTCGGGCTGAATAACCCAGTATCCTGTGGTGCCAGATTGACCCGCTGGTTCTCTGTCTGGAACCTCTTTTTTCCGGTGGAAACACGCGGAACCGGTTCAAAGTCAAGTTCGGGAACCAGAACGGGCTCTGTGCTGCGTCGGTGGAAAAGGGGTACGTGTGATCTCTCTACATAGACACATTTCCCATCATCCTACACTCCCGAGAAGAGGGCGTGTCTAAATTCCCTTAAATAGATCCCTTAAAATGCTCCTACTCAGGTTCTTAATCCTGAGTGATGATCTGACTGAATGACGAGGGAGCGCCCGACACCTCCTCGGCGCTGAAGATCCATCCCAGCATTCAGTGCGGCACAAAAAAATCTCTCATCAAAAACTACAAACATGGCGGACGAATCAATACGGAGCAACCAACGGAGTTCCTTTCACATGTTAATACATTCTGGTTGATGTTAAATCTGTATAAAGGTGTAATTATACGAGTGTGGGTTTATTGGGGCGTCGGGGAGAGGTTAAGCGCTTTCGGTACGCGGAGGGAGACGTTAGCTGGCGTGCTAGCGGCGACTGTGTTAGCTTAGTAAGCTACAACTGCAGTGACGTATAAGTAGAGCGTCTAAATAATCTGATTATGACTCCATGCCGTATTAGAATCCTCTCTACTGAGGAGCTGATCAGGGCGGGGCGGGGCAGGGCGGGGCACTATAGTCTATGTTAAAGATTCTGATTCATTTGTTGATGCAGATCTGGGTGATGAAGCTCCTACCATCAGCTCACCAGAACTAAACCCACAACAACTGAGATTTAGACCTTCATCAGTAGGGATGTAACGATACACTCTACCCACGATACGATACGATTCACGATACTGAGTTCACGATACGATTTTTTCCCTATTTTTTTTTTTTAAAACAAAATGAAATTAAAGACAAATTATGACAAAGTTTCCTTTTATTATTTCTCTTTAAAAAATAAAATAGAATAATGTATGTGCGCTTATCTTTTATTTATCTAAATAAAAGACAAAACCAAAAACAATTTCCCCTCACGTTTCACATTTCGTGTAAAAAAACAACATTTTAAAACAAATCCCACATTATATAATAAATAAATAAATAATACCAACAAAGAAAGTAACCTCAAATAAATAAACTAAGGTTTTGCCTGTGCTCCTTCCAAGCTTGGTAAAGTGCTGTAATGTAAAGTGCTGTAAAGTAAAGTGCTGTAAAGTAAAGTGCTGTAAAGTAAAGTGCTGTAATGTAAAGTGCTGTAAAGTAAAGTGCTGTAAAGTAAAGTGCTGTAATGTAAAGTGCTGTAAAGTAAAGTGCTGTGAAGTAAAGTGCTGTAAAGTAAAGTGCTGTAAAGTAAAGTGCTGTTATGTAAAGTGCTGTGAAGTAAAGTGCTGTAAAGTAAAGTGCTGTAAAGTAAAGTGCTGTTATGTAAAGTGCTGTAATGTAAAGTGCTGTAAAGTAAAGTGCTGTGAAGTAAAGTGCTGTAAAGTAAAGTGCTGTAAAGTAAAGTGCTGTAAAGTAAAGTGCTGTGAAGTAAAGTGCTGTAAAGTAAAGTGCTGTAAAGTAAAGTGCTGTAAAGTAAAGTGCTGTAAAGTAAAGTGCTGTGAAGTAAAGTGCTGTGAAGTAAAGTGCTGTAAAGTAAAGTGCTGTTATGTAAAGTGCTGTAATGTAAAGTGCTGTAAAGTAAAGTGCTGTAAAGTAAAGTGCTGTGAAGTAAAGTGCTGTAAAGTAAAGTGCTGTAATGTAAAGTGCTGTAAAGTAAAGTGCTGTAAAGTAAAGTGCTGTGAAGTAAAGTGCTGTGAAGTAAAGTGCTGTAAAGTAAAGTGCTGTAAAGTAAAGTGCTGTAAAGTAAAGTGCTGTAAAGTAAAGTGCTGTAAAGTAAAGTCCTGGCATTACAGTATGGCTAAAGTGCAGGCGTGATGGAACGCAGTATTTAGGCTCCAGTGTGTTAACCAGCAATCGAAATCTCTCATTTTCACCTACTGAAAATGGCCTCACGTGTTTTGCCACGAAGATACCAGCGCACCTCATGTAAACGCGCTCGTCAGCGTGGTTTTGCCCTTTTATGAATGATTCTCGCTGACGCGGGGTGACCGGAGCTTCTCACTGTGGTGCAGGTTTATATGTTTATCACGTTCGTTGCGCTGTGTGTGTAGTTCAGTATCCTGTCGTTTTGTCCATTATCTTTTTTCATTTTCGGTCTTGAGGAAACCACACTTCTGATTTGGGAAAGAAGGGGGCATCCACAAGTTCCACATCTTCACCTGCGGTCGTCTTTTTACTGGCACTGCGTGGTTCTGGGGTTGCCAAGTCGGGCAATAAATCACCACCGCGACCTTTGAATTTTCACCCATTTTGGATAAAGCTGGATTTGGCAACCAGGCGAGGTGGCTGGCGCACGTGGCCTTCGCTGTTTAAAGTGAATCTCGATTCGTGGCAAAAATTCATCGATTTTTAACTGTATCGGTGCATCGTTACATCCCTAATCATCATGGATTCATGGATTCATTCACTCTGAAGCTGTCGTATGGCGTTTTGAGGTTTTAATTCATTTAACAATTTTTATATCTTGTCTGTGTGTTCCAGGCTAAGCCGATCTACGGGGGCTGGCTGTGTTTGGCCCCGGAGGGAACGGATTTCGACAATCCCATGCAGCGATCCCGGGTCAGTATCCACACCGTGGTCTGTACGTTTTCCCTATAGCTGCTCAGGCACCGTTTCCATGCCAACAATCTCTCCAACTGGACTGAATTGCTTGCGATTGTAGATTGTAGATTACAGGTGAAGACTCGGTTCGAAGTTTATACGTTCACTCTACCCAACAGTCGGATAAATCGCAGTCTACACGCCCCGTACGGGTACCCCCATCCATCCCGAACGGGCGCACGTGTAGAGTACCGCTTAGCCTTAATACACGTTACCATGACGACCAGCATCGTCACCCGAGTCCGGTCAGAGCACGATGAGCAGCAGGAGGTCATCTGAGTTTTATTATTAATTGCTTTAAATGTTAAAGGACTCAGGAAAACGTTCCTCACGTCCCAAAACATTCTGATCCACACGAGGCTTTGTGTTTGTGGTGTGGTTGTCTCACTCACGGTGTCGGGTTCTGTAAACCTCCGCTATGAAGCGAACACACACACACACGTGTAGAACATCCCTCCGTGTTTCCACGGCGATTATTCTTCTATTTAACGGGTTATTTAAAAGATTCCGGGCCTCGTTCGGTCAGACAGGAGCTGTATGTGGAACGGCATCAACTGGACCCGTCTGTTCCAAATGATGGACCTGGTTTTGCCCTGGTTTTTATTCATCGCTAGATGTACCAGCTCGGAGGAGAACGTCGGCTCTCGACCGCCATATGTGAGCCGTTTAACGACTAAACATCTGGATCTGTCGGCCGCTCGAAGTCCTGATGTGCGAATAGGTTGCGAATAGGTTATGATGAGTGTGTGAGGGACGTCAGCCAATGAACTTAGCATGAGGTGTACACGTGGGCGTGTTCTATTCCGACTGAAGCGTGAGGTGTGCCGGTTCTAGCCTTAAATGAAGAGGTTTTTAAAAGAAAAGCACAAATACGAAGCAGAACTGTACTGATGATGTTTTTATTTACCGGTTGTGTTTGTAACATCGTGATGTTTGTGTTCCTGCAGAAATGGCAGCGGCGCTTCTTCGTCCTGTACGAGCACGGCTGCCTGCGCTTCGCTCTAGACGAGTCGGTAAGTTCCGCGACGTCGCTGGTAGTTACGTCTACGTTCTGCCAGGCTCTTCATCAGGGCTGCCGCGATTGGTCGACCTAGTGGATGCATGGTGTTTAAAACTGTGTTTATAAACGCTCCTTTTTAATTTCTACATCGTCTCCGTTCATATAAGCGTTCATATGATTCCCTCAGCACTACTCGCCGTGTGCAGGACCTCAGTCGTATCTGCTCCGGTCACCGGTCGGCATCATTAAGCTCCGTCTTAAAAAACACCGTCTGCAGCCGTCAGAGGACGATCGTAGAGCTTTCAAATAAAAGATCAAAGTTCTCCACGACCCAAATCATCCAAAGTTTGGTGCTACTTAAACCTGGTACAGAACTAAAAGCTGGTTTGGTCACTGTGTAAAGCTTTGATGGTACCACAGCAGCACCGGCGCCGTGCTGCACGTCTATATCGTTTCATTACGCTGCTTAATCCTGGAGATCTTGGAACAGCGCATTTCTTAGTGAGTTCAGTCAGACCGCCGCGCACTTTACTGCGTCGGGCTCGAAGCACAAAAAGCTTCTCGTGTGAATGCGCCGGTAACAGCGTAACACTCAGCACCGTGTTTACATGGTTTAGAATGTGCAGTAAGTGTTGAGTGAATGTGGAGGTTAGGATCGGGGATCGTTCTGTCGTTACCGTACGCTGGACTTAATGAGACGCGGCTACATCTAACTATTTGATCTCTGCTATAAGGTGAAGCACGTTGCTGTGTGTACAGAACAGCATGAACACGAGCTGCACTCTGTTTAATATGGAGCACCTGAGAATGTGATCATTCTCACACACACACACACACTCGGGATTACAGTCCCAGCAGTGCTATTACTGCACTGTCAGCACATTCTAAGTAGAAGGCAGGCGACGGATGACTGGATAATGTAGTGTGGTCAGACAAGGAATCGAGGGCTCCTGTACTGGGAACTGAACTGGGAGGAGATCGTTTAGTTCCCCCTTTTTTTAACCGCTTATCCAATCAGGGTCGTGGGGGGTGCTGGAGCCTATCCCAGCTTTTCAGTGGGCGCAAGGCACACAGTAACATCCTAGATGGGGCGCCAGTCCATCGCAGGGCACACACACCCGTTCACATAGAGGGCAATTCATTGTCTCCAATTAACCTGACGGCATGTTTTTGCACTGTGGGAGGAAACCGGAGCTCCCGGAGGAAACCCCCGCAGACACGGGGAGAACATGCAAACTCCGCACAGAAAGGATCGAAACCCAGGACCTTCTTGCTGTGAGGAGACAGTGCTACCCACCGGGCCACCGTGCCGCCCCAGTAGGAGTCTGTACCGACCTTTTTCATCCTTCATTCAGATAATAATAATAATACACTGCAATGCCAAAAGTATTCGGACGCCCGACCGTGAGCTTGATGGACCTCCCGTTTCAAAAACAAACGCAATTAAAATAGTGACTTTTTCTTTTTTTTCTATTTTATTTCTGCATTTTCTCCTGATTTATCGTAGTCAGTTTGTCTCCCTCTGCTGGTGGATCCCTGATTGTAGGTGAGGAGGGTATACTGCTGCTCACGCCTCCTCCGACCCACGCTCAGCCCTTAGCGGAACCCTTTTCCACCCATGCACTCTGCACAGGCGCCTCTATCTGCCAATCAGGGTCCTTACACGGCGTTTAGACCCCACCCACACAGTCCGGTCATCCCGCCCTAGCAGAACCGTGTCTGCTGCAGGCACTGCCGATTACGCCCGCTAGATGGCGAGTTCAGGATCTCGGCGCTGGCACTCATCGATGCACTCAGTGCCGGTCCAAAGCCCGGATACAACACGGAGGGTTGCTTCAGGTCAGGAAGGTCGTTTTTTCATCCTTTTCTTTTCATTTTCGTTTATTTACCAAGATAATAATAATACACGAGGCCAAAAGTATTCGCAAGCCCTGTTTTAAAAGTAAATGGTATTAAAACAGAATGACCCTCTGTGTGACCTTTTCAGCTAGAATTACAGCCGCTCTTCATCTTCAGCCGCTAGTGCACCAGAGTCGGGGTTTCTAGATGCATCGTATCGAAACTCGGCTCTGCCTTTCCGACCGGGTCGGGCGGCAGTATGAACAACGTTTGGCCGTTGTTCAGGGTTAGGGGTAGAGTCGGAGCGTAGGTCCTCGTAACCGGTGCGACTGCGGCCCCTGCTGGTTGACTGACGGCGCCTGCACAGGGCTGAGGAATAACATCGAGGGGGGGTGTGGCCCTCCGTGCGCGGCGTCTCTCGGTGTATGAACTCGGCTCGTGCAGGTGAAAAAATGCAGGCTGTACTGACTGCGTGCCGGAGGGTCGAATCAGTATAGAGGAGCAATCAGGGTAATTGGACACGATTAGAATGGGGATAAAAGTTGGGGGAAAAAATTTATTATTAAAAAAAAAAAAAGTTACTGGTCCAGTAATCAGAAGGTCACTGGTTCAAGCCCCACGACTGCCAGGTTGCCACTGTTGGGCCCTTGAGCGAGGCCCAATTGCTTAGATTCTGTACTGTCACAACTGTTGGTCGCTTTGGATAAAAGCATCCGCTAACTAACACCCCTAATCTTCTGAGAAGCTTCTCACAAGACCTTGAAGTGTGTGTGTGTGTGTGTGTGGGAATTTGTGACGGCGTGTGTACGACTGGGCGCTGATGTTCCAGAGCTGTTCAGTGCACAGGGACACAGTCATTTTGAAACAGTAGGAAAGGGCCTTCCCTAAACTGTTGCTGCAAAGTTAGAAGCGCATCGTTTCCGTTATATGATTGATTTATTACACCTAGATAGATACAGCTGTGAAGGGGCGTCCCAATACTTTTGTCCGTGTAGTGTTTGAGAGTTCACTGGTTAGAGGAGCGTGAGCTCAGAATAGCGTCTCCTTAATACGCCCTTATTTGGTGAAATTTCTACAAGGGCCGTGGGTGATTCTTCCCCCCCCCCCCCCCCCCCCCACCCACCCAAAAAAAGAGCTCAGATATTGTGGTTTGACCATGAACCCGACCGCATTCCCTGTTATAGAACGCCTAAATCGAATCATCTGGAGGAGGCGGCGGGGCGGGGCGGCGCTGAGCTGCTCCGGGGGCCGGATCGTGTTGGATTTTATCAGCCCGAGACGTTTCGGAGGGTGTTCGCGGTACCGGAGGCACAAATTCCTGCCCCCCGAATGCAGTACGAGTCGAGACACATGCAGAGCCGTAAACCAAGCATCCACCGAATCATCTGCGGAGTGAACACCAGAGCTCCAGAGAAGGATATGGATACCTGGGCATTGTGTAATATCAGAGAATGAAAAAGCTGACCAGCTGGCAAGAGCTAGAACCGTACAAAAATCATTAACCTCATACTTCCACCAACGGGCATCAGACCCCTTATAAACGACTCCATTAAAAATAAACGGCATCCTTAATGGAACACAAATAAACATTAAACTACACAGGATTCACCCCGACGTCAGAAATAAACCTAAAATACAGACCAGGGTATTAAACTAGATGTTAATCAGGCTGTTCTAAACTGACACACAACAATATTTAATACTAGGAGAAGAGCCCAGAATTTAAGAAGAATGTCAAGCACCCCTCACCATAAAACACATCCTGAACTCATACCCAGAGAGATACAAAGACTGCACACGCCCAAAACATTAAAAGGAACTCTCAC
The DNA here is from genome assembly GCF_030014385.1 of Trichomycterus rosablanca. Taxonomy (NCBI): domain Eukaryota; kingdom Metazoa; phylum Chordata; class Actinopteri; order Siluriformes; family Trichomycteridae; genus Trichomycterus; species Trichomycterus rosablanca. The sequence goes on from NC_085997.1 coordinate 39,600,598, forward strand.
AGAAAATAATACAGGCAATACTATGAGGCATAACATTATGACCACCTTCCTACTATTAGTTTACCACTTTTCCTGATAGATAGTGACCACTGCAGACCGGGACACACCCCACAAGAGCTGCAGTTTTGGAGACGCTCTGACCCGGTCGTCTAGCCGTCACAATTTGGCCCTCGGATCCTCACGCTCGCCCACGTTTCCTGCTTCTAACATCAACTCTGAGGATATAATGTTCACTCGGTGCCTAATATAATATACCCCCCCCCCCCCCCCCCCCCCTAACAGGTGCCGTGATGATGAGATAATCAGTGTTATTCACTTCACCTGTCAGCGGTCATAATGTTATGCCTGCTCGGTGTATATGACACCATGGCGTTATAAAAACAAACAAACATCTGCTGAGCTAAAAACTTCAGCTGATTTAAACCACGCCAGCTTCATTTTTTCATATTTAATGGCACCCGCTCGTAACCTTTCATGCAGCTGATTTGATCCTACATGGATGTAATTAATGATTATAATCGATTGAAACCTGAACAAGGCGCTAATACATTGCAGGGCTCCAACCATCGGTCCGCCCCTGCTTCTCAGACGTAGCCAATCACAGGGGTGCATGCCTGGGTCATGAAATAGAACTGGAACCTGTGTCTCGGTAGCGGTGGGTGTCGCCACAGGTGTTTCTTCTTGGCTCCCGAAATGCTTTATGTCCGTCCCACCCCCCTTCCCTCGAAATCCGCAGGTCCTGATACGCAAGCATCACAGAATATTTCTGAATAAGAACATCCAGATGTCATACAGATCATGTGAGGTGGAAGAGCTTGTTTGCTTTTTTGCCGAAGACTGTAGTAAATAAAATTGAGGACGGCAGGGTGGGATCGCCCCTCGTTATTCAGTCAGATTGTCACTCGGAATTAAGGATATTCCGCTAGCACACCAGCGCCGAGATCCTGAACTCCTCGGTTCGAAACTCGGCGTTGCCACTGGGTGTCTGGGCGCCATCTAGTGGGCATGATCGGCAGTGCCTGCAGCAGACACGGTTCTGCTAGGGTGGGATGACCGGACTATAAGGATGTGGGCTGCACGCGGGTCGGAGGAGGCGTGAGCACCAATATACCCTCCTCACCTACAACCACGGATCCACCAGCAGGGGGAGACAGATTGACTATGATAAATTAGGGAGAAGCCAGTCGGATCAAATAGTCATTACAGCACCTTGTTGTGTGCTGTGGTGTGGCACGGTGTACTACCGAAGGAGACCCTTCCTGACACACTCCTCACTGAGAATGTGCTGGTGTTCGCTCTCCGCCGTTCACCTCCTGTGTTTGTGAACTCAGCCGGGCATCCGAACCCCCGGGACTCAGGCGCTCATCATTCCGCCACATGTTCTGGCCACCGCCGGTGTCTCATTACCCAGCGCAGCCTCCACGCAAAACCCAAAAGCGTCTGAAGTGAGACGCGAGCTGCACCGCGTGTGTAACTGCGACTCTCTAATTGCCATATTTGGCGCCGACTGTGAGGCTCACCGGCGGCCTTTAATAACACCAGATCTGCTCAAGACAGGCCATAAAAGGAGCCGAGAACCGACAGCACCTGGTTCACGTCGCGGGGCCACGGGGCCGCCCAGCGTCTGATAAGAGACCGGGCGTGAACCTGAGATCAGCTGTGTTTACGTTTACTCTCTGATCCAGAGCGACTGAGAATTATAACCGAGTAGTACTCTGAGGGCCTTGCTCAGGGGCCCAACTTAAGGTCTGATCACTAGTCCACCTTTCTAGACACTGATCTAGCACTGGCCTGAATTGATTCGAACTGGGTGGGTTCATATGGAGATCCGTATAGCGCACGGAGAGTCACGCACAGATCTTCATTATTTCCCCCGTCTTTGTGCAGCACCATCGATCAGCCAGCAGAGGGAGTAACTGCAGCACTTATGAGGAATCACCTCTGACGCTCCCACCCTCGGACCAACTGACTGTTGGCTGTATAGGCGCCCGGCTGGCTGGTAGCTCAGCTGAGTGCTTTGAAATGTCAAGATGATTGATTTTTAGTAAATAATGTGATAATGCTGCTCCTGAACTGGACTAGTAATCAGAAGGTTGCCAGTTCAAGCCCCACCATTTCCAAAAAGACACTTTTGGGCCCCTGAGCAAGGCCCTTAATCCTCAATTGCATAATTGTGAGTTGCTTTGGATAAAAACGTCCACTAAATTCCACAAATATAAATGATGAAATGTTAATGAATGAACCTTATTGTTTATGGTTGTCGTTGTTTACACCCGTTATGTAAAGACCTCGGCTCGTACCGTGAGCTCACTGCCCCCCCCCCGTCTCTCCCCGCAGCCCAGCACCCTCCCTCAGGGAACCGTCAACATGAACCTGTGTACCGACGTGATCGACGCAGAACCCAAAACCGGCCAGAAGAACGCGCTGTGTATCATCACCCCCGAGCAGGAGTACTACATCCGGGGGGACAGCAAGGAGATCATCAACGGGTGAGTGGTACTCACTAACCCCCCTACATACCCCCCCTCCAAAATCACCCCAAACACTCCACCATTCACCGAACTCCTGTCTTTCTGACCTTTCTGTCTGTCTTATTTTCTTTCTGTCTGTCTTATTTTCTTTCTTTCTGTCTGTTGTTCTTTTATGCTTTCTTCATTTCTTTCTTTTTTCTATTTCTGTCTTACTTTCTTTTTTCTGTCTGTCTCTGTCTGTTTTTGTCTTTCCTTCTGTCCTTTCTGTCTGTCTGTCATTATTTACTTCCTTCTTTTATTCTGCCTTTCTTTTTTGTCTGTCTGCTGTCCCTTTTTTGTCTTCTTTCTTCCCCCCTTTTCTTTGTCTGTCTGTGTCTCTCTTTTTTCCGGGCTGTCTTTCTTTCTGTCTGTCTTTCTTTCTGTCCGTCTGCTGTCCTTTCTGTCTTCTTACCCCCCCTTTCTTTGTCGATCTGTCTGTCTTTTGTTTTTCTGTCTGAATTCTGTTTGTCTGTCTTTTTTTTTGTCTGTCAGTCTTTCTGTCTGTGTTGTTCTTTTGGTCTTTCTGTCTCTTTCTTATTTTCTTTCTGTCTTTTTGTCTCTGTCGTTCTTTTGTTCTTTCTTCTGTTGCTCTTTCTGTCTGACTTTCATTCTTCCTTTCTTTTTCTTTCTTTTTCTTTCTTTTCTTTCTTTCTGTTCCCTCTGATCTCCTCTGTTGATGATCATGTATCTCTCGTATCTTTAACCAGGTGGACCGAGCAGCTGATCGTTTATCCCAGGACCAACAAGCAGAATCAGAAGAAGAAGCGCAAAGTGGAACCGACCACGTCTCAGGTGGGTGTGTGATCCAGCCCCACACACCACGCCCTCCACGTTCTTCTCCAGAACACTAAGGGTTCTTTTTATTTCAGGAACCTGGACCAGCTAAGGTAGCCATGACTGGCTCGAGCATCCCCGAGGCTGAGAAGGTTCCGGACTCCAGCTCCATCATCTGGCAGGAGGAGCTGCAGAGCAGGGAGGTGGAGGTGTCGCCGGCGTGGTCTTCAGCGGACGTGTCACCGCTGGGCTCGCTGCTGCCCTCTGCAGGTACGGAGAGACTGGGGACAGTGACATGAAAACTGCTTATTGAACATTCCTGCATGTGTGAGCCAGCAGAGTTTAATTCATCCTGAAAACCCAAAAAATTATATCAAAGTTCTTTTAGTTAAAAATACGTGTTTTTAACAATTCAGTCACAGAAAAAGAAGAGCAGAAATGATTCCATAAGTCCAGTAGAGCCGTGTAAACATTTCCTTTTTCTTTTTTCTTTGTTTTTCTTTCTTTTTTCTTTCTTTTTTCTTTCTATTCATTTTTTTTGTTCTTTCTGTTCTTTTCTTATTTGTTCCTTTTCTTTTTTTTCTTTCTCTTTTATTGTTTTTCTTTTTTGTTCTCTTTCTTTTGTTCTTTTTTCTTTGTTTCTTTTTTCATTCCTTCCTTTTTTTTCTGTTCTATTCATTTTTTGTTCTGTTTATTCTGTCTATTCATTCTTTCTATTATTTTCTTATTTGTTCCTTTTCTTTCTTTCTTTCTTTCTATTGATTGTTTTTCTTTTTTGTTCTCTTTCTTTTTCTTCTTTGTTGTTTCTTTTTTCATTCCTTCCTTTTTTCTTTCTTTCTGTTCATTCTTTTTGTTCTTTTCTGTTCTGTTGATTTCTGTTCTGTCTTCATTCTTTTTGTTCTTTTTCTGTTCTGTTGATTCTGTTCTGTTCTATTTATTCTTTTTGTTCTTTCTGTTCTCTTCTCTTTATTCTGTTCTGTTCTTTTTGTTTATTCTGTTGTTCTTTCTTTATTTCTATTCTCTTTAATTGTTTTTCTTTTTCCTTCCTTTTTTCTTTTTTGTTCTTTCCTTCTATTTATTCTTTTTGTTCTTTTCTTTCTTTTCATTTTGTTTGTTCTATTATTTCATTCTGTTCTGTTGATTCTGTTCTGTTCTTTTTGTTCATTCTGTTCTGCTGTGTTCTTTTCAGTAGCGGATGAAGCCTCGGTGGGCCTCGGTTCCGATCAGGGTTCGGTGAACGGGGACGAGTTGGACCGCGCCGGCTTCTCCTTCCCGCCCGGCGTCCCTCAGTCGCCCCGGGACCTGGTGTCTCCCACGGCGGCGGGCGTGTCGGGGGGAGTGCCGCGCTGCCCGTCGCCCGCGCACAGCGAACCCTTCCCCTCGGGCAGCAGTCTGCTGTCCAACGGCTCGCACATCAGCGGCTCGGTCAGCTCGCTGGACTCGGACGCCAGCGCGGACAGCCACGCCCTGCCCCGCGCCCGCTGCAGACCCGAGAAGCACAGAGAGGCGGTGTTCAGCCCTGAGAGGAGGTGAGGCGGGAGAACCTTCAGCACCTGCACACCTATACATCATGATACACACACAGTACCCAAACTGCTGATGGGTGGGGGGGGGGGACTCATAGCGTCACCATAGTAACATTGTTTACCCCTTTATATTTACATTTAGGGTATTCAGTGGACTGAATGCAATTCAAGCAATTTAGGGTTAGGGGCCTTGCTCAAGGGCCCAACAGTGCCAACTTAACGATGGTGGGGCTTGAACCAGCAACCTTATGATTACTAGTCCATATATAGACATACACGGCATTTAGCAGTAGTGTGACAGTATACAGTCTAAGCAACTGAGGGTTAAGGGCCTTGCTCAGGGGCCCAACGGTGACAACCTGGCAGTGTTGGGGCTTGAACCAGCAACCTTATGATTACTACTCCACATATAGACATATATGGCATTTAGCAGACGCTTTGATCCAGAGCGATCTACAGTAGCTTGTCTAAGCAAGGGTTGACAGATGAGTTCGGTAGTATTCGGTAGCCCCACCATTGCTAAATTGTAACCGTTGGGCCCCTGAGCGAGGCCCTTAACCCTCAGTTGCTTAGACAGTATATGCTATCACAGTACTGTAAGTCGCTTTGGATAAAAGCGTCTGCTAGATGCAGTGTATGTCTATATATGGACTAGTAATCGTAAGGTTGCTGGTTCAAGCCCCATTATTGCTAGATTGTCAAAGTTGGGCCCCTGAGCAAGGCCCTTAATTCTCAATCGCTTAGACAAGCTACTGTAGATCGCTCTGGATTTAGGCTAAATGCCTAAAATGTAAATGTAATCATACATAAGGTTGCCAGTTCAAGCCCCACCTTTGTTAAGTTGCCACCGTTGGGCCCCTGAGCAAGGCCCTTAACCCTCAGTTGCTTAGACTGTATACTGTCACTTTACTGTAAGTGGATAAAAGCGTCTGCTAAATGCCGTGTATGTCGTGTATATGGACTAGTAATCATAAGGTTGCCGGTTCAAGCCCCACCATTGCTAAATTGTCACCGTTGGGCCCCTGAGCAAGGCCCTTGATTCTCAATTGCTTGAATTGCGATCAGTCCTCTTTATGCTGCAGATGTAAATGTAAATATAAATGACATGGGGTGTTCAGAATGCCCCCATAGTCAGCCCCCCCCCCCCCCCCCCCAACCCCAAAATGTAAACGTGGGGGGTAAGTGTACACCACAGCGCAGAGGCAGCGAGAACCCAAACGTCCCGAACCCGTCCGTGAGAGACGCGCGCGCGGCTTCCGCTCGGATCCAGGCTAATTCGGGCTCTGTGGGAACCGCGGCCCGGTCACGTGACCCGAAATACCTCGCCGCCCGGCCGGCCCCGCTCGCTTCCTTTTAAGGGCGTACGTGGGCGCCGCGCTCTCCCCAAATAAGGTCAAAATCCAAAAGCGGCCGGATTCCTCGCTCCTGGTGTGAGGCCGGAGGGTCCCAGAACCTCTCGTTCAGGATGCCTCCCGCTCACGGAGCGCCGAGGAGCGCGACCGAGAGAGTTCTGGGGTTTCTGGCAGAGGCCGCGCGCCTATTTTTAGACTCGCGCATTAACGACCTCTCCAACCTGGGTTTGATCCTCGTCCAAGTGGTAATGAGAACCACGTCGTGCTCGAGCCGGTTTAAATCGCTCACAGAGCTGCTGCTGCAGAGCGAACGTGAACCTGAACACGCTGTTCATTACAGACCCTACCTAAATCCCACTTTATCTCTTTTTATTTGGTCATATCCAGCTCCCCACTGTGACTACAAAGCTTACACAGCACAAATCTGATCGAGGAGAGTCGGATCGCCTCACGACCCTGATCCGCAGCCGCCTCTCATCACCTGTCGGTGTTGGCTTCCCACAGAGAGCCGTATCGTGTACGGAGAGACACGCTAAGCTCCACGTCACCCCCCCTCGACCTTCCCTCCCTCAGACACACGTCATTACGTGTTCGTGTGTGTTTAGAGACCCAGCCAGGTCAACGTTTCTGCTTTCAGAACACGTTAGGCGGCCGCGCCACCCGAGCGCCCCCTACTGTTTTTGTGATGTGATTGGCTGTGCCTGGGGGTGGGCGGGCCGAAGGGAGCCTCCGCTGGCAGATCGATGGTGCTGCACAGCACAGAGACGGGGGGGTAACGGAGATCAGTGCGTGACTCTCCGTGCACGATACGGATCTCTGTATGAACCCGCCTGGTGCAGGTTAAAAGAAGTGGTCGGTGCTGCACACGTGTCGGAGGGGGCGTGTGTTAGTCACGACTCTCTTCGTTCAGGAGTGGAGGTCTGCAGCATTAGGAGGAAATACTATTAGGGAATCGGATACGACTAAATTAAAGGAGGGATTCTGCCACCTGGTGGCGTACCACAATCACTTCTGGCACCGGCGGAGCGTTTCAATGATTCCTTTCGTCCTCAGCGGCCGCTCCAACGTGATCGAGAAGCTGGAGGCGCTGGAGCTGGAGAACGCCGAGAGGATGGAGGTGGAGGAGACGGGGCGCGGCCAGGCCAGACAGGGTCGCAGTGAAGTCAGACGCTTCCAGAGACAGGTGCTTACGTAGCCTACGAGCACCTATACGAGCAACCATGGGATCAGCTGGTCTGAGGGAGGGTGGGAGTGCTGCAGTCACGCCCTCTGCTGGCTGATCGGTGGCGCTACGGGGGGTAACAGAGGTCGGTGCGTGACTCTCCGTGCACGATACGGATCTCCAGGTGAAAAGAAGCGGTCGCTTAGGGCGTGTGTGTTAGGCACGACCCTGAGGTCTGCATCACTGAAGGGGGAATACCATCAGGGAATAAGATATGATGGTTAATGGGTCTATGGAATGAGGGGTAGCATTGGTATTGGTGTAAGCTGGCATTAAACCCAGCAAACCGCCCCCCCAAACTGGTTATCAATCGTCGGGTGTGTTGGAGAAGTTCGCTCTCTCTCTACATAACGCATTTTACGTCGTCCTGTGCTGCATTCCCGAGAATGAGGCTGTTCGAGATCCTAGACGCCGTAATATCCTCACTACTGACTAGGGCTGCACGATATTGGGAAAAACTCACGTTGCGATTTCTTTTTTCCTGCGATATATATATTGCGATATTAAAAAAATGCAGGAATTTTCACCACATGATTAATAATTAGGGATGCATCGATACCATTTTTTCCCAACCGAGTATCGCCGATACCGATACCTATTTAGAATGATGCAATCTGGATCATTATGGGATAGTGTAGTTTTTAGTGTAAAATAGTGCAGTGGAACAGACATGATTGAGAAAGCTTCCGACAAGCTAACGTTAACGTTCATTAATAAACGCACGTCATTAACGCTGTGCGCATCGTACACGCGATGCGATTCTGCTGATTGAGATATTTACTTTAAAAAGGATGATACGGTCCGATCCCATCTGAGCCGATTCTATCAGCACGTACATTCGTGGTTCACCTCGGTAAATCGTAAACGACTCCGAGTCGACTCCCGCTCTGTGGTAATAACCAGTATAATTAAGCCTGAGCTTTATAATGTAAGCGAGTCGCACAGAATGTTCTGTAGTAGTCGGTGTTTATTTACAATCGCATCATTTATTATAACAGTAAACACGGAGAGATGACTGAGAAAAGAAGCTTAAAATGAGTCGACTCCTGAATCACTTGTATCGACACTGTGAACAGAGTATTGAACACAAACACGTCCTGTAACAGCGGTCGCTGCTTTTGTAACCGGTTATCTTCACTGTTAGCTCTATTTTAAGGTTTGTTTTTCTTTCAAACGGAACTAAATAACATTAAACGTGCGTGTGAGCGTCGCGGCCAGTGAGAATAATTCAATCTGTCTCCCGTGGGCGAAAAATGAATCGCTTTAGTTTTAGAAGTAAAAAAATCTCGTAATGTCACGCCCCCCCCGGTCAGGCACTCGCGCCCCACAGGTTGAAAACCCCGGCGTTAACGCAGCGACGTGCACCAGGCACACGGTATCGGATGTTTAGTATCGGAGCCTCGTTTGCGAGTACGAGTACGAGTTAATGAGCGCGGTATCGGGATAATACCCGATACTAGTATCGTTACTCATGCATCTCTAATAATAATATTAATAATGCATGTATCTTACTCTAAATACGGGGCTCACGTGAAAAATGGTGGTGCCTACAAGAGATCATGACCAGCTACATCTTTGTACTGGGTTGAAACTGAGCATTAAACTAAGAAAGCTTCAACATCACATGAGGGAATTATTAACAGGATTGACAAAATGGGTCATTTAATATTTTATTTCACAATCAAAACCTCTTCAAGTAGTAACATTATTAAAATAAAACTATACAAACAAAAGAGCAGCTGTACACCCGTTCCAAATCCCAGATGCCTTAGTTACTAAGCTCACTACTGAGGCGTCTTAATATTTCAGTGTTATTTTGACTCGAGGACGAGTGAGAATCCGACGCTGCCTTGGTGATCGAGGCAATCCCAGTTATTCTCAAACGTAAATAAAATATTATGATTTTTAACTTGTGTAAACTTGTACCGAGTGTTTTTATTTGCAAGTTCGGGCTCGTCAGGAAATGAAACCGTTATCGGTACACGAAGGGAGACGCTATATTGACATGTTAGCTGTCTAATTGACGTGGAATCGCTGTCTAAGTAGCGCGTTCGAATAACCTGCGTCATCGGTCATTGACTTATTAGAACCCTCTCTACTGAGGCAGCCGCCCGTGTCGGCAGTAAGACAGCGAGGCGGCACCTAAACGTCGTTCTTTTTGTCCTGGTGCAGGAGCAGAAGCCGGATTCGGCGCAGGATCTGGACTTCCATCCCTCCACTCTCCCTCCTCTGAGGAGAGCCAAGTCACTGGACCGCAGGACCACCGAGTCGGTCATGACGGTAAGCCCTCGGTTTCCGACAGGTGGACGTAGTGGGTGTGAATTCGTAAAGAAGGACGCGCAGCGCCACCGATCGGCCAGCAGAGGGCGTAACTGCGGCTGGCTGATCGATGGTGCCGCGCGGAGACCCACGGCCATCGATTTGTCCTTACGACCCCAGAGCACCAGCGCATCGCCGTTAGAAAGGAGAAATCGGCGAGGTCGTGCTTCTCAGTGATACCGTGATCGGACTCGGATCCTAACTCCTGTCCTCTTTCTTTCTGCTCGCAGCCAGACCTGCTGAATTTCAAGAAGGGTTGGATGGTGAAACTCGACGAGCAAGGACAGGTAGGCACCCCCCCAACCACCCCCCTCCCCCCTCCGGTTCAAATTCCATGAACGTAGGTGAGTTTCAGAGTGAATGAACACATCCGCCACTAGAGGGCAGCACTGAGGTCAGTTCTGAAGTCAGTAAGTCCTTAACTGTCCTTAATCAATTGCTTGCAGCATACCCAGTAAATGCTTCCCAATTTAGTCGTAGCCAGTTCCTCTTCCCCTGCTGGAGACCCCGATGGTGTACGAGCAGGGTACGTTCTCCTGACGCGCTCCACCGACCCCTTCTTATTCGCCCGCACTTCGGTGGAATGGCGCTTGAGGTCGGTCTCGCTCAGGGAGAGTCACGCGCTGATCTCCACGTTCCTCCACTTCTGTGCAGGCGCCTCGGGGTACTAACCAGGGTCCTTACACAGCCTCAAATACCCCGCCCACTTTTTGATCCCGTTTAAATTCTACACGGGACTCTAGTGCGCTGCCGATCGTGCCCACTAGAGGGCGTCCATAGTCCCAGCGTATGTGTGTAGGGTTCCTGCCCTCTGTGAGTGTGTTTACGTCTGGTCTGGTTTACTCTCAGCTCTACATTCATCAGGGAACGATCAAGTGGGATCAGCTTAGTGCTCTAGTTAGTCTTTTATTCCCATGAGTACGTCTACAGGAACCCTCTTTCAGCCATCGTCCCTCCCCCTATAGACACACACATCCAGTTTGCTGTTCGCTGACCTTTTGAAAGCTCCTCCAATGAGACGAACTGTTTGATATGATGCGGTAAAAGCGACTCGGGCCGTACGAACGACGTGTAGCGTGACTTACTGTAGTAAAACAGCGAGTGAGGAATGTGATTAGTGGAGGAGCTTATGAGCAGTAATAATGAAGAGAAGTTTAGCGCTCTGTACTGGTTATAAGTGTCTCTGTACTGGTTATAAGTGTCTCTGTACTGGTTATAAGTGTCTCTGTACTGGTTATAAGTGCTATGTACTGGTTATAAGTGTCTCTGTACTGGTTATAAGTGTCTCTGTACTGGTTATAAGTGCTATGTACTGGTTATAAGTGCTATGTACTGGTTATAAGTGTCTCTGTACTGGTTATAAGTGCTATGTACTGGTTATAAGTGCTATGTACTGGTTATAAGTGTCTCTGTACTGGTTATAAGTGTCTCTGTACTGGTTATAAGCGCTCTGTACTGGTTGTAAGCGCTCTGTACTGGTTGTAAGCGCTCTGTACTGGTTATAAGTGCCCTGTACTGGTTATAAGTGCTATGTACTGGTTATAAGTGTCTCTGTACTGGTTATAAGTGTCTCTGTACTGGTTGTAAGCGCTCTGTACTGGTTGTAAGCGCTCTGTACTGGTTGTAAGCGCTCTGTACTGGTTATAAGTGCTCTGTACTGGTTATAAGTGCCCTGTACTGGTTGTAAGTGTCTCTGTACTGGTTATAAGTGTCTCTGTACTGGTTGTAAGCGCTCTGTACTGGTTATAAGTGCCCTGTACTGGTTATAAGTGCCCTGTACTGGTTATAAGTGCCCTGTACTGGTTATAAGTGCCCTGTACTGGTTATAAGTGCCCTGTACTGGTTGTAAGCGCTCTGTACTGGTTGTAAGCGCTCTGTACTGGTTGTAAGCGCTCTGTACTGGTTGTAAGAGCTCTGTACTGGTTATAAGCGCTCTGTACTGGTTATAAGTGCTATGTACTGGTTATAAGTGTCTCTGTACTGGTTGTAAGCGCTCTACTGGTTATAAGCGCTCTGTACTGGTTATAAGTGCTATGTACTGGTTGTAAGTGTCTCTGTACTGGTTATAAGTGCTATGTACTGGTTGTAAGTGTCTCTGTACTGGTTATAAGTGTCTCTGTACTGGTTATAAGCGCTCTACTGGTTGTAAGTGTCTCTGTACTGGTTATAAGTGCTATGTACTGGTTATAAGTGTCTCTGTACTGGTTGTAAGTGCTCTGTACTGGTTATAAGCGCTCTACTGGTTATAAGCGCTCTGTACTGGTTATAAGTGCTATGTACTGGTTGTAAGTGTCTCTGTACTGGTTATAAGTGTCTCTGTACTGGTTATAAGCGCTCTACTGGTTGTAAGTGTCTCTGTACTGGTTATAAGTGCTATGTACTGGTTATAAGTGCTATGTACTGGTTATAAGTGTCTCTGTACTGGTTGTAAGTGCTCTGTACTGGTTATAAGCGCTCTGTACTGGTTATAAGCGTTGTTCCCCTGTCCGCTCGCTTATTAGACGTACTTTAGATTTGAAGGTAATGCTTTACTTTCATGAACCTCCGTCCACTCTGTTCTGAACTCATCAAAGTCGTCTGTTTGTTCCGTCACTTAAAGGGCAGGTCGGAGCTTTGAAAGCGCTCGGAGAAGCTCTGATTGGTGGAAGTTTAAAGGTCACGCTCTATATATGGGCTTTTAATGCTGTGTAATATCCAGAAAAGTGTATATGTGCTCCAGAATCGGGTCCTCACCGCGCCCGTGTAAGCGTCAGCGCTCTGATTTTCTTATTTCCATCTCCTCACAGTGGAAGAAGTACTGGTTTGTGCTGACGGACCACAGCCTGCGATATTACAAGGACTCCATCGCTGAGGAGGTAGGCGTCACACCCGAGCTTGTCGTAAGTGTACGTTTGACGTGCTTTCGCTTCACGATCGACGTTCTGTGCGCTCTTCCTTCGCAGGCGTCCGATCTGGACGGCGAGATCGACCTCAGTACCTGCCATAACGTCACCGAGTACCAGGCTCAGCGCAACTACGGCTTCCAGATTCATGTAAGCGCTCTCCGGCACTGGTGCCAAAATACAGAACGGTTCTGCTCTTTTCCACTGCACAATCGCAGGTTCTGGGACAGAAAAATTTGTCCCATTCTGGCTCCTAATTTTGCTAGACTGGTACCAGTGAGCCTGTGACACAAGTGGTCGATGGGCGGGGGTCATGGGGGGTGGCAGGGTCCAAGCATCACCATAGTAACATTTTAAAATCATGCAAAAATCCAGCAGTCATGAATCATCAGTGCTCGGCAGTTGAGTTACTGGACTAGTAATCGAAAGGTCGCTGGTTCAAGCCCCACCACTGTCAGGTTGCCCTTGATGGGCCCTTGGGCAAGGCCCCTAACTCTCAGTTGCTTAGGCGGTATGCAGTCACAGTCCTGTAAGTCACTTTAGATAAAAGTATTTGCTGCAGTGACGCCCTCTGCTGGCTGATCGATGGCGCTGCACAGCACAGAGACGGGGGATAACGGAGATCGGTGCGCGACTCTCCGTGCACGATACGGATCTCCAGGTGCAAAGAAGCGGCGGTACTGCACACCTGTCAGAGGGGGCGTGTGTTAGTCACGACTCTCCTCGATCAGGATTGGGGGTCTGCATTCCCTGGGGGAATTGGATATGACTAGATTGAGAGAGTCTACTAATCCATGCTGTTCTACAGATGACCGAACGCCCACATCCACACACGGAATCATCCGGCTCTAAAATCAGTGGAAACGTTTGCTGGTTCAGAGGAACCGGCACCGGTTCCACACCAGAACCAGCACTTTGTTGGTGGAAAAGAGATATACCAGTCTTGTTTATATTAATAACGAGCATTTAAAAATGACGACGGGGGCACGTAGATGCCGATTTGACCTCAAGTGGCCTCGTAAATGCTGGACGGGTTTGAGAAAAGTCCACGATGTTGCTTTGATGTTTGAACTGGTTTGAGTGGGAAATTCACTTGGACGATCTTATTTTTCAACGTACGTCTCATAAACCTTTTATTGTCTGTCTGGTTTGGGTTTTTTTTAGACCCAGGAGGGGGTGCACACTCTGTCTGCCATGACCGCGGGAATACGCCGCAACTGGATCCAAGCCGTCATGAAGAACGTTCGGCCCTCCACGGCCCCCGACGTGGCCAGGTCAGGATCCTTCTCCATCGTGCTGCTTTTACTACCCGTGTTCCACTTTTCATTTAGAATTGAGGGTGTTTGTTTAGCAGGTAACCGGAACTCGTAACCCGTACCCACGATACTCATGTACATCACAGCCAGTACAGGTACAACACGTGAGTTACGGGTAGCATGATGTCCTCGCTAGTGCCGAACGTTCGGGACCCTCTGATGCAGGCGTTTAGGTCTCTCCTCCACTCTCAGGCTGCCAACTGGACCCGTGTGTACCCAAACCATCAGATGTGCACTACTGAGACAAGGAGAATTACTTTACTTTTCATTTTAATTTCTACACACGGTGTTACTGGGTCACAGGTTTAAATTTACACTTTACACAAGCCGTCACAGCAACATTTACAAAGAAAACAAAAGCTGAGAACACAAATACAATACCAGGAACTCAGCATGGTTCAGTTAAACAACATCACGGCACTTTAAAAGGCTTAAAAAAAATTAATTTAAAAAATGTTGCATTAAAAAAAAAGAATTAATCTTAAATACTGCATTTATAAAAAAATACATTTTAAAAATGCTGCATTTAAAAAAGAATAAATTTTAAAAATGCTGCATTTAAAAAAGAATACATTTTAAAAATGCTGCATTTATAAAAAAAGAATAAATTTTAAAAATGATGCGTTTAAAAAAAATTAATTTAAAAAATGTTGCATTAAAAAAAGAATTAATCTTAAATACTGCATTTATAAAAAATAAATTTGAAAATGCTGCATTTAAAAAAGAATAAATTTTTAAAATGCTGCATTTATAAAAAAATACATGTAAAAATGCTGCATTTAAAAAGAATAAATTTAAAAAAAATGCTGCATTTAAAAAAAAAAAAAAAGAATACGTTTTAAAAATTGCTGCATTTAAAAAAAAAAAAAAAAGAATAAATGTAAAAAATGCTGCATTAAAAAAAAAAATGTTAAATGCTGCATTAAAAAAAGAATACATTAAAATAATGCATTTAAAAAGAATATTTTTTTAAATGCTGCATTTAAAAAAGAATAATTTTTTTAAAAAGCTGCATTTTCAAAAAGAATTCATTTAAAAAATGCTGCATTAAAAAAAATACATTTTAAAAATGCTGCATTTCAAAAAAAGAAATAAATTTAAACACTACATTAAAAAAACAAAACAAAAAACACATTTTTAAATGCTGCATTAAAAAAAGAATAAAATGAAAATATGTTGTGTTCTGTAACTAAAGTCTGTACTCTTGTATTATCGGACAGCCTGACGGATGAGCACGGCTCCTTCGGGCCCTTCGAGGCCCTGGTCCGCCCCGACGTCACCCAGGACTCCCCGTCCTCCGAGGCCTCGTCCGTGGAGCGTGAGCCGAGGAAGAGCCGCGCCCGAGAGCGCCGGCGCGAGGGGCGCTCCAAAACCTTCGACTGGGCCGAGTTCCGGCCGATCGCTCAGGCCCTGGCACAGCAGCGGGCCCAGGAGGCCGACGCCCTCCACGCCCAGCTGGCCGACGGCGACCGCACCAAGAGGAGAGAGGAGAGGCGGCGGAGGTACGAGTCGGTGACGGGCGTCCTGTCCCTGGAGCCCGCGGTCGCCGACACCGGCGGGATGGACGTGGAGAGTGGAAGCGCGTGCCCTCTGGGCAGCGTGTGCCCGCCCTCGCCCGAGCGCCAGCAGAAGGTGGAGGAGGAGATCGAGCAGCGCTGGCAGGAGGTGGAGAAAACGCCCATCAGAGACGAGAGGAGGGTTCCGCTGTCCACAGCGCTGAGGGGCGGAGAGACCGCCGAGCTCGAGAAGCTTCTGGAGAGCTATAAAAAGGGGGTAGGTCGTAAGTTCTAAACCCCAATCCAGTTTAGTCTTGGTAAACCAGTAACACTTAACCAGTTCTATTCAGGGTCCCAGTTCAAAACGCACCACGCTCACGCCCACACCTCTTATGGACGGATATTATCACAGCCGGCACGGTGGGCGGAACTCGTCATAAAGTCAGTGATAACGAAGCCCCGCCCATATAGAGGGACAATACGATTGGTCAGTTTTAGCGTCATTTGAAATCGATCTATGAGAGTTTATAGCTGGAGTGACATTCTTACTAGAGACAGCAGGGGGCGACAGAGGGGCGTCTTTACTTTAACCCTTCACATGCCGAGACAAATTGAACAGGCAGGTGTGAAGGGTTTATTTGCTCAAATTTGTGTTTGTTTAAATGCGATAAGTAGATAAAATGAAATCAGAACAATGCATTTTCCCCTCAATTTAGTCATATCCGATTCCCTGATGGTATTCCCCCTCTAATGCTGCAGACCTCCACTCCTGATCGAGGAGGGTCGTGACTAACACACACACACACCCCCCCCTTAAAAATGCTGCATTTAAAAAAAGAAAAAAATGTTAAAAATGCTGCTTTTAAAAAAGAATAAATTTTAAAGATGCTGCATTAAAAAAAAATAAGTTTAAAAAAAATGCTGCATTTAAAAAAGAATAAATTTTCAAAATGCTGCATTTAAAAAAAGAATAAGTTTAAAAAAAAAATGCTGCATTTAAAAAAGAATTAATTTTAAAATGCTGCATTTATAAAAAAGAATAAATTTTTAAAAATGCTGCATTAAAAAAAGAATAAATTGTAAAAAATGCTGCATAAAAAAAAGAATTAATTTTTTAAAATGCTGCATTAAAAAAAGAATAAATTGTAAAAAATGCTGCATTAAAAAAGAATAAATTGTAAAAAATGCTGCATTAAAAAAAGAATTAATTAAAAAAAATGCTGCATTTAAAAAAAGAAAAAATTTTAACAATGCTGCTTTTAAAAAAAGAATAAATAAAAAAATGTTGCATTAAAAAAAATTATTAATTTTTTTTAAAATGCTGCATTAAAAAAAGAATAACATTTAAAAAATGCTGCATTTAAAAAAAAGAATACATTTAAGAATGCTGCAAACCCTCCGACACGTGTGCAGCATCGACTGCTTCTTTTCACCTGCTCACCAGCACTTATGAGGATTTCTCGGTCAAATTGCTTAATTCCTCACGAACAATCAGAGTGAAAGTAGAGTCTTGTTGAGGGAAAGCTCACTGCCTCACGTTTGCTTCCTGCAGGTAGAAGATCTGAAATCCCAGTTAGAAACGTGTCACCAGCAGCTGAGGGATTCGAACCAGCACAAGCTGGAGCTGGAGGAGCAGCTGAAATCGGCTCAGGAGCGAGAGCAGCAGATCAGAGTCGGGTACATCTCACCGGTAAGACCTGAATCGGTTATAGTAGGCTTAATAACATGTTCATGGAGGGTGAGGTCATGAGGAATGTCTGCCATTACTTCCATTAAACAGACTTTGCATGTCTCTGATTGTTTTGGGGGGGGGGGTGGGGCGGGGCAGGGGGGGGGTGTTTGGGGGACTAAAAATCATCCGTGTTTCTCATTAGCGCCGAGGCTGTCGAGACGTGCTCTGCATGTTCAGCGTCTTTTGCATGTAAACAAACGAAGCTTCTCTCCTCATTCCAGTAGTGATGAGCGCCTCATGTCACGTTGCATGCTACATCGTTCATGACACGTCTTCAGATCGTGGCCGGAAGTAAACGGACGCCTCAACATGTGTGAGCCGTGTCCCGTCTAATCTGCAACTTGCTGTGATAACGAAGCCCCGCCCATTTAGAGGGACGATACGATTGGTCAGTTTTACCGTCATTTGAAATCGATCTATGAGGGTTTATCGCTGGAGTGACATTCTTACTAGAGACAGCAGGGGGCGACAGAGGGGCGTCTTTACTTTAACCCTTTACATGCCGAGACAAATTGAATAGGCGGGTATGAAGGGTTTATTTTATATTATTATTATTATTATTATTATATACACCGATCAGCCATAACATTAAAACCACCTCCTTGTTTCTACACTCACTGTCCATGTTATCAGCTCCACTTACCATATAGAAGCACTTTGTAGTTCTACAATTACTGACTGTAGTCCATCTGTTTCTCTACATGCTTTGTTACCCCCCTTTCATGCTGTTCTTCAATGGTCAGGACCCTCACAGGACCACCACAGAGCAGCTATTATTTAGGTGGTGGATGATTCTCAGCACTGCAGTGACACTGACATGGTGCTGGTGTGTTAGTGTGTGTTGTGCTGGTATGAGTGGATCAGACACAGCAGCGCTGCTGGAGTTTTTAAACACCGTGTCCACTCACTGTCCACTATTAGACACTCCTACCTAGTCGGTCCACCTTGTAGATGTAAAGTCAGAGACGATCGCTCATCTATTGCTGCTGTTCCAGTCGCTCATCTTCTAGACCCCCACGGGGCGCTGTCGGCTGGATGTTTTTGGTCGGTGGACGATTCTCGGTCCAGCAGTGACCGTGAGGTGTTTAAAAACTCCAGCAGCGCTGCTGTGTCTGATCCACTCATACCAGCACAACTCACACTATCCTGCTCTGTGGGGGTCCTGTGGGGGGGTCCTAACAAAGCATGTAGAGAAACAGATGGACTACAGTTAGTAATTGTAGAGCTACAAAGTGCTTCTATATGGTAAGTGGAGCTGATAGAATTAAAAAAAAAAAAATGTTTTGCAGTATTTCTATACAAATGATGGCATCTGAAGTGCATGTTCATTCATTCATTCATTCATTCATTCATGTTCCCCCTTGTACCCAAGCAACTCCTCCTCCTCATTTATGTCTTAGCACGTCCTCCGTCTCCTGATGTTCCTCTCCAAGGACAGTTAGAAGTTGTGTGTATGTAATGAGCAGACGGGCGTCAGACGGTCAGCGTAGTTCCGGATGATAGAGCTACTCTCATTTGTATGCAGGAACAGCATGGTGGTTAAAATAGTCCATAAACTTGCAGTCCGTTTCCGAATGAAACTACTAGCTCTGCTCATTTTGCTCTGCTTACTCCGTGTAATAGATCTAACCGGCGAGAGTGCATGCTAACATCGTTTACTAACCACGCCCGGCACGCTAGTCTGCATCATTTTAACGACTGAAACTCTAAACGTCCGTTCATGCTTTAACCCCAAACAATGGCTGGGCAGAGTAACGGAGAAGGTAGTGATGTGATCTACAAATGCAATGATTCGTTATCAGCTCTGCTCGATTTTAACCAACTGTCTGGTCCCCTTTCCCAAGCTGGAGTCACCTTTGAGTGTTGAGACAAAGCCCCAGACGAAGAAGCCCGAACTGGTTAGTTCTCAAGCTCGGAGCTTAGCCAGGAAGTACCAGGAAACCAAAGAGCTGCTCCAGCTGCAGGAAGTGAAAAAGCGCAACATGCAGGCGCAGCTCGGCCTTTCCCTTCCCCAAACGCCTCCCGCTTCCGAAATCCTCACGACCAAAACGGTCACCTTGGCGCTGACGGATAGCGAGGCCAAAATCCAGGAGCTCGAGGACCTGCTGGACTCCATCCACCCGCTGTCTGTTAAAGATCTCGTCGGACTGCTGCGCTCTCACGGCCATGCGCTTCCCCCGGACCTCCCGCAGGGCCTCCAAAGCCGACAGGAACCGGAGAACGAAACGGTGCGCGGGAGCCTGGCGAGGGCCGGCGACAGCATCCGCGATCACGACATGCTGGGCAGGGTTCGCAGAACGGAAACCCTCGGCGCTCCTCGGACGCCCGCCTGCCACCAGGAGGAACCCGTGGACCTGCTGACGAGCGAGAACGAAGCGCTGAACCAGCGCTGTCAAGAGATCGTCAACCAGCTGAGAGAGGCGGATCGAGAGATAGACAGGCTGAAAGCAGAGCTCCGGACCGGGCAAGACGCCACGGAGGCTTTGAATGATTTTTACCGACGCCAGCTCGGCGATAAGTCTCAGGAGCTTGAAGAAGCGCTCGTCAAGCTGGAGATCCTCGGGAACAGTTTGAAAGAGACCGAGAAGAAGCTGCAACTCAAGGAAGCCACTCTGGAAGGACTCGGCTTTCAGGACGCTGGAAACGAGACGATTCGGGAGGTGGAGCGCCTTAGGAGTTACGTAGAGCTCATGGAGTCCAAGCTTCACAGTGCGGAAGAGATCTGCAGTGAACTTCAAGCGCAGAACACGGAGCTCCAGAGGAAGAACCAAGAAGCTGAAAGAACGTTGAACCAAGTGCTTTTAGATGTTGAAGAGGGCAAGAGGACGTCGAAGGAAAGAGAGGTAGTAGGAGTGGACTGCGAGCGCCAGGAATCGATGGAAAGTGCCGAACGTAGGGTTGAGGAAGTGTTAAAGAGGTTCAAGAGAAGATCGGAAGCTCTTAATGAAGTGTTGGACTTGTTGAAGGAGCCTGGTTCATCCAGCACCGAGCCTGAAGATGGTAGCATGACCGTACTCTTAGAACAAGAGGTTTTGAGCGAACTACTAGGTGGATTTAAGAACAAGCAGGTCGGAGAAGGAGATGCCAAACGGACGCTTGATGTTGTGGAGCAAATGCGAGTGGAGAATCAAATTCTGGGTTTTTTGACGAAGCTTCCTGCAGAACGAAACACTGGAACCTCAGAAGGTGCGGAGGTGCGAGAGAAATGTAGTCCGGTCATCATGAAAGAGCTCATCATGTCTGTCCAAAGCAAAGCAACCATGCTGGAGAACGTGGCCTCAACCGTGACCGAACCTGCCATGGAACTGCTCCGGTCCTTGGCGTCCGACCCGTCTCAGGAAGAGCAGTGGTCCCAGTGTGTTCGCGATGCCATTTTGGACGTAGCCTGCATGTATCAGCTCGTACGACAAGAACACCAACGCAAGAACGACAACCAAATACAACCAGACGTTGACGTGACCACGGCGGCTTGTTCGTCTTGTTCCCAACTGATGCGGCAAAACACGGAGCTCAAAGCGCAGCTGGAGCAAACGCAGAATCAAATGTCAAGTCTCCAGCGTGGTACCCAGATCCAGATAGCCGGAGAACCCATCGACTCCCAAGACAAAGCCGTTCGGCTCCAAGACCTGGACGCTAAACACAAGAAGGAGCTTTCCGAGTTGAGGAGGACCTTTGAGGAGGAAGTGACCAAAGCTGAAGAAACACTTCGACTCAGATATGAGGAGAACGTAAAGGAGATCGACTCCCTGACCGCCTGCATGGAGAACCTAAAACGGAAGCACGAGACGGAACGGGACGCCCTGGCCGAACGTTTCGACCGAGAGATGACCGAGCTCTACGAAGCCGTGGAACCTCTCGGAGCCGACCTCCCCGACGACGCCCGGCCGAGCCCGGCTCTCCTCAAGCGGCGGATCCGGAAGCTGGTGGCGCGGGTGGCGGCGCTGACGGAGGAGACGAAGCGGCGGGGTCGGGAGGACGACGCGGCGGCGCTCCGTCTGAAATACGACCGAGACCTGGAGAACCTGAAGGTCCAAGTGTTCCTCGTGTTCCTCGTGCCAGCTTCCTTTACTCACTAACCCCGCCGTTCCTTCCTCCTAACCCTCGGAAAGCATCTCCAGCCTTGCATGGTCGTAACGTTGGCGCATGCTCGTAGCTTTCGGTTCTCGGCTGTTATGAGCATTTTGATAGCACGTAGAATTTGGGGTAGAGGTCACCACCGTTCTGATAATTAAGTGACCCAAGTTTAGCCAATACGGAGCTTCTAACGATCTTATATGTTTAACGAAAGCACGTTTAGAGATAATCGTCTGCCTGGTAGGTTTTGATGAGTCTTCATGAGCTTTACTGATGCTGCATGAGGTGCGTTCTTCTGACTTGGACTGGATTCTCCTCATAACCCCTTCCTAAACCTTTCTCTAATGACCTTTGACGTAGTGCTGGACACATCAGACTCGACTCGGACTCGTTTCAAATGACTCGGACTCGACTCAGGACTCGTGAACAACAAGAGTCTCTAGCGTCAGCACGTGTTAACATTAGTTACGTGTGATAATTATATATATATATGTAATTATTATTATTATAAATATTCTGCTCTCTAATAATAATAATAATAATAATAATAATAACGCTCCGGCCGTCTGAACCCACAACACACACGATGTGTAAATGTTCCAGCAGCTTCCGGTGTAGTGATGAAGCGTCGCTCCCTACTCCCTACACCGTCTGAAGTTCACTTCATTTGAACATTCTCGTTACCTTTGGATCTGAATCTCACTTAAAATGGTGGAATACCCTACGTAGTGCACTTCACAGGAACGACCGGGGTGAATGGAACGCTCCTACAGAATCGGTGCTGATGGTTGAAAGACGCTTTCTGAACCAATCAGAGCTTCTGATTGTAATTGTTAGTAAGAAATGCTGTTATTTGCATTTATTCGGTTTGCGTCACACAGATGACGTGGTAATGAAACGCTCGATCGGCTTTCTAACCACTTCCTGTTTTACTTCACCACCGGGAAAAGTTTGGAGGTTTTTAATTATAAGCACATTTACAAAATAACGGATTCTGTTCCTAATGGGACGCACGCTTATAAATGTAATAGCATCTGGAAGAACAGAAGCTAAGGTAAGCAGCGGTTATGATGGTTTTTGCTGTGTTTGGGATTTTGGCCGCTGTGCCGTGATTTATCGAGCGCTTTTGTTCTGTAATGAAAACAAAACGTATCAGTTGAAGCTTTTAACTGGAACCTTCTTGTTACAGAAATTACATTCATTTACACAATGAGGAGGAAAGTAAAGACACGAAGTAAAACGGCTAAATACACTCGCTAATCTGTTGTTGTTTTTATCTGAACTTACAGATTATTTCTTTATTTCTGCGCTACATTTATAATATATGTTTTGTGTAGATTATATCGACTCCTGACTCGACTCGGACTCTACGAACTTCTGCATGAAATACAACTCTAGGAATCTGGGTTAGATGACTTTGAGATCTGGGATGGAATCCCAGAAGTGCTCTTGACCGGCTGGGTGTCCACACAGACATGACAGACTATATGTTATGTCTATAAAGCTCTGCGATGTGCTGGTGCCCAGTCCAGGGTTGGCGTCCACTCCCCCTACGTTTCCCAGTGGAACCAGACCCCACTCGGACCAGGGCGGTCTGGTTGTCGAAAAGGAGTTCGTCTCCCCGTTTAGTGTCGGTGATCGACTACAGTTCGTTACCGCTCGCTCCTGTTTAGGGTCGTGGTGGGTCTAGTTTCCCAGAATCGCAGCCCAGGCAGAATGCCGATCCATTGTGGAACATCAGTCACCAGTGCCCCGCCCTGCTCCCTACCTGTTCAGCTCCCTCACTACAGAGGATTCTAATAATCCTCTCTGATGTTTTAAGTAAATATTATTCCTGATCAAATAAAAGGAATTAAAGTTTCCACTGTAAGTCCTGAGTGAATAAACGAGTGCGGGCGTGGCTGTGATGTTGGGCAGGAAGCTGCTCTGTTCACAGTGGGAGTTGGACGCCTCTAAAGCGTGTTTGACCTGACATGCTCTCGGATTCCCGTCTTGTAGAAACTTGCGCCGTAGCTCCTGTGGACGTCGTTTTTATTGTTCGCTCACTGTTAGCATGGGGCTGCAGGTTCACTGTTTGTCTGTCCATTTTATCAGCTCCACTTACCATATAGAAGCACTTTGTAGTTCTACAATTACTGACTGTAGTCCATCTGTTTCACCCTGTTCTTCAATGGGCAGGACCCCCACAGAGCAGGTATTATTTAGGTGCTGGATGATTCTCAGCACTGCAGTGACACTGACATGGTGGTGGTGTGTTAGTGTGTGTCGTGCTGGTATGAGTGGATCAGACACAGCAGCGCTGCTGGAGTTTTTAAACGCCGTGTCCACTCACTGTCCACTCTATCAGACACTCCTACCTAGTCGGTCCACCTTGTAGATGTAAAGTCAGAGACGATCGCTCATCTATTGCTGCTGTTTGAGTCGCTCATCTTCTAGACCTTCATCGGTGGTCACAGGACGCTGCCCACGGGGCGCTGTCGGCTGGACGTTTTTGGTCGGTGGACGATTCTCAGTCCAGCAGGGACAGTGAGGTGTTTAAAAACTCCAGCACAACACACACTAACACACCAGCACCATGTCAGTGTCACTGCAGTGCTGAGAATCATCCAGCACCTAAATAATACCTGCTCTGTGGGGGTCCTGTGGGGGTCCTGACCATTGAAGAACAGGGTGAAAGGGGGTAACAAAGCATGTAGAGAAACAGATGGACTACAGTCAGTAATTGTAGAGCTACAAAGTGCTTCTATATGGTAAGTGGAGCTAGTAGAAACAAGGAGGTGGTTCTAATGTTACGGCTGATAACATCTACATCTACATCGTCGCCTTCTGATGCATTTTTCCCTCCACCGGTTTAGACCAAGTCAAGATCACGTATTAGAGCATCATGGGTAAATCTGTGAGGGCCGTGTGACCTTCCTACGTGCTATCTGTGCTTCGTCTGAGAACCTTGATCTGTAGTACTAGTGTGCGTTTGTGTGTGTCAAAAATTCAGCGTTGTAAACGGCGCCCCCTGTTATTTTTAACTCCAGGCTACGTGTGAGCGAGGTTTCGCCGCCATGGAGGAGTCCCATCAGAAGGTCGTAGACGAGCTGCAGAGGAAGCACCAGCGGGAACTGGAGAGCCTGCAGGAGGAGAAGGAGCGTCTGCTGGCCGAGGAAACGGCCGCCACCATCGCCGGTGAGCGGGAGATAATAAAGAACGACCCCGGGTATTTAACGTAAAGACAGAGGATGGAATGTCAATGTGTACGCGTGTGTGCTTGTGCTTGTGTTTGTGTTCGCTAGCTATCGAAGCTATGAAGAACGCTCACCGGAACGAGCTGGAGAGAGAACTGGATAAAGCTCGCAAGACCAACAGCAACAACGAGAACGCAGACATCGAGGAGATCCGCCGCCAACACGAGTACGTATCTGTCGGATAGATCACGATCACGTTCGTACTGGGCATTTTACTTCCGATAATCCATCGTCAGACCCCCGAAGGTTCGATATCTGGTGCTGGTGTTCCTCAAAACCAGGGCAGATGTATCTGGGTGTGGCTCCTCCATCAGGAATATAAAGAAACACAACCAGTAACACCAGTTCTGTTCAGGGTCCCAGTTCATTACGCACAACGCCGCTCTGAGGACGGATATCGTCGCGGCCGGCACGGTGTGCGGAACTCGTCGTAAAGTCAGCGATAATGAAGCGCCGCTCGTTTAGAGGGACGATACGATTGGTCAGTTTTACTGTCATGTGAAATCTGTCTCCGAGAGTTTATAGCTGGACCAGCAGGGGGCGACAAAGGGGCGTCTTTAATTTACCCTTCACATGCCAAGACAAATCGAACAGGCAGGTATGAAGGATTTATTTGCTCAGATTTGTATTAAATTTGAGGTAGTTGTAGCCTAGGGGTTAAAGTGCTGGACTAGTAATCGAAAGGTCGCTGGTTCAAGCCCCATCACTGCCAGGTTGCCACTGTTGGGCCCTTAAGCAAGGTCCTTAAAGCTCTATATTCTGTCGCTGTACTGTAAGTCGCTTCGGATAAAAGCGTCCTCTAAATGCTGAAAATGTACATATGTGTATCATATTATTTTAGAGAGGTCGCAGAGGGCTCCGACACCCATTTATATACTTACTCAGTCTCACTTTAGGGGGTTAAGGTTAGGGGGGCCGGTGTAGTGCGGCTAATCCATCTACTGGAGGAATCTAGAGGTCTGAAGGAAGCTCAGAATCATCACAGTCAGTCTGACTTGAGGTTTGAAAATCACCTTTCACGTTCCTCACCTGATCCGCATCGGAAATGAAACCGCCCATACAATGAAGTCGGGGATTATATTGTTATTGTATATTATTATATCCGCTAATACGGCGGGATTAGCAGCTGTGCGCTGCTTCCTTCTGTTTACCCGACCTGCCTGCCAGGAGTCCTAGAACCTGCAGAACCGCTTTTGTGCCGCTGTGCCTCCGTTTCCTATGAAGTGTGACGGCACTTTTGTCGTGTCTGTGCAAATAAAAAAATATATATATATAAATAATCAGTCGTCAGACCGTCACTGTCCCATCATGTGCGGTGAGAACGGGACTTCGGATGGCGCCCCCTTGTGTCCCTGTTACCCGTTTCCTTACTCACCAAGCATCCGAGGTGAACACAATAATACTCGCATCACAGATCTACAAGAATGAAGCGTTACCATCACTGTTCTGTTCCTGAACCCTGAGTGCGCCTCCCAGTGGCTAGGCTGGTTCGGCCACTCGGCCCCAGACATTAGTGTACAGCGGTACCTTAAAACTGGACGTGAGTCGGTTCTGGGAGTGGTGTCGAGTTTTAAAGACGTTGAGTTCCGAGGTATTTTTCCCCATAAGGATGTTTGGGAGAACCTGTTAATGCGTCCATGGTCCCGTGGAGCTGCAGATATTTTAGTCTCATGTAAAATAATGAGGTTGTTTTTGACACTTAAACACTGAAAATAACACGAATATAATATAAACACACTGAAATACAATTACTAACAGTTACACATCAATAAAAATACAATAAAAGCTGCACTTTAGTTTTACTTCTTTATTGTTTCCTGACGCTTCTTAATGCTGGAGATGCTCGATGTTGGAATACTGTATTCCCTTCAGCACCGGCGCATTCACATGAGAAGTGACAAAACCACTTCTGCACAAAACTTAGCGTGACTTACTGTAGTAAAACAGCGAGTGAGGAATGTGATTAGTGGAGGAACTTATGAGCAGTAATAATGAAGAGAAGTTTAGTGCTCCTGTCTCCTTCTTTTACTACATTAAACCACGTTAAGCTTTATTCTCAACCAGAAGCGTTTTAGACTCTGGGAGAAGCTGATTCTGATTCTCACAGTTTCTCAGAAGCTGGAGCTGTAACACAAGTTTAAAAGTGAAACGGGGAGGAGAATCCAGATAAACACAGATACATGTGGAGCGGTTTTGCCACTTCTCATGTGAATGCGCCCTTAATCCCCTCTTAAATCTTTTTTTATCCTTATTTTTCATTCGTCAGGGAGGAGCTGCTGTCGTTCCAGAGGGAGATCGAGGTTCTGTCGGAGCAGTACTCTCAGAAGTGTTTGGAGAACGCTCACCTGGCACAGGCGCTGGAGGCCGAGCGCCAGGCCCTGCGCCAGTGCCAGAGAGAGAACCAGGAGCTCAACGCGCACAACCAGGTGAGCTAATCTAACACACACACACACACACACACGTGTTAAACGTACAGGCGGCTTTTTCCTGCCACGAGTAGCGACCTGACGGCGTCTGTGTGTTCAAGGAGCTGAATAACCGTCTGGCGGCTGAGATTACCAAGATGAGATCGATGAGCAATGAGGACGGGGAACATGGTACAGTTATTCAGGGGAAGGAGCTGTACGAACTAGAGGTACACACACACACATGGATCCCTAAGCATCTGAAGACATTAGTAGTGCTGTACTAGTAGATATTGCTGGCTGTGTGTGAATGAGAGGCCGGCTGAGAATGCGCCCTCTTGTGGTGAGGGCATATTAGACGCCTCTCACATGTTGCCTGCCTGCAGAAATAAATACTTACTGACAGTCACGCAGCATTCTCCATGATCCCCCGTTTCTGTGCAGCGGCATCGATCAGGAATCCAAACCTCAGACCAGCCAATTAATATCAGTATAGACGCCCAACCTTCCGGTAACAGAGCTGAGATTCAGACTCGAGCTCAGGGGTGAGAAGTCAGCTCAGGTGTGCCAGCATGTTTCACCGCTTTACTGGTTAATCTGCACTATGAGGCGTCCTAGTGTAACCGGGCGTCTTTAGAGTTACTGGGTTTATAAAGAAAGAAATAAGGCGCAGCACCGAGACGATCACGTGTGTAGAGAAACGCACTTTTACACTGATTGTGGATCCACAAAGGAACAAAATGCCTCAATACGTTTAAGCAATAGAACACCAGAGGGAGTGTGTTATCGCGAATAACATCACGGCTGTGATTCGGTCGCAGGCACGAGGCGAAGGCGAGTAGATCATCACAGCCGTGACGTTATTCCCGATAACACACGACCTCGAGTGTTCTATTGCTTTTATACAACAGTTAAATAAAGAAAGAAAGAAAATAAATCAAAGAAGTCCTGAATTTCATATTAAATATGCTTTAATATTGACAAAACCTTCCTCCAAAAAGTAGTTCCACAACCAATATAAAGTTTAACACTACAAAGCAGACATCCTAAGTTGCAAAAACTCATTTCAGGGAGGTAAGAACAACAAGAAGAAAAAGGTAAGAACCTCCGAAGGGAAAAAAAGAAATAAAAAACCTCTCACAGACACCAAAGGAAATGAATGATAACAGAACTTCTAGGAGCTGCTAACTGGGCTGTTAAGCTAACTGTTCGCGTTACAAACACATTTATGTTCCCTACATAGTGCACTAGATTGTGTATCAGATCATGGATTTATGTTCCCTACATAGTGCACTAGATTGTGTATTAGATCACGGATTTATGTTCCCTACATAGTGCACTAGATTGTGTATCAGATCACGGATATATGTTCCCTACATAGTGCACTAGATTGTGTATCAGATAACGGATTTATGTTCCCTACATAGTGCACTAGATTGTGTATTAGATCACGGATTTATGTTCCCTACATAGTGCACTAGATTGTGTATCAGATAACGGATTTATGTTCCCTACATAGTGCACTAGATTGTGTATCAGATCACGGATTTATGTTCCCTACATAGTGCACTAGATAGTGAATTAGATAATTGATTTATGTTCCCTACATAGTGCACTAGATTGTGAATTAGACAATTGATTTATGTTCCCTACATAGTGCACTAGATTGTGAATTAGACAGTTGATTTATGTTCCCTACATAGTGCACTAGATTGTGAATTAGACAATTGATTTATGTTCCCTACATAGTGCACTAGATTGTGAATTAGACAGTTGATTTATGTTCCCTACATAGTGCACTAGACAGTGAATTAGACAATTGATTTATGTTCCCTACATAGTGCACTAGATAGTGAATTAGACAATTGATTTATGTTCCCTACACAGTGCACTAGATAGTGAATTAGACAATTGATTTATGTTCCCTACACAGTGCACTAGATAGTGAATTAGACAATTGATTTATGTTCCCTACATAGTGCACTAGACAGTGAATTAGACAATTGATTTATGTTCCCTACATAGTGCACTAGATAGTGAATTAGACAATTGATTTATGTTCCCTACATAGTGCACTAGATAGTGAATTAGACAATTGATTTATGTTCCCTACATAGTGCACTAGATAGTGAATTAGACAATTGATTTATGTTCCCTACACAGTGCACTAGATAGTGAATTAGACAATTGATTTATGTTCCCTACATAGTGCACTAGATTGTGTATCAGATCACGGATTTATGTTCCCTACATAGTGCACTAGATTGTGTATCAGATCACGGATTTATGTTCCCTACATAGTGCACTAGATTGTGTATCAGATCACGGATATATGTTCCCTACATAGTGCACTAGATTGTGTATCAGATCACGGATTTATGTTCCCTACATAGTGCACTAGATTGTGTATCAGATCACGGATATATGTTCCCTACATAGTGCACTAGATTGTGTATCAGATCACGGATATATGTTCCCTACATAGTGCACTAGATTGTGTATCAGATAACGGATTTATGTTCCCTACATAGTGCACTAGATTGTGTATTAGATCACGGATTTATGTTCCCTACATAGTGCACTAGATTGTGTATCAGATAACGGATTTATGTTCCCTACATAGTGCACTAGATTGTGTATCAGATCACGGATTTATGTTCCCTACATAGTGCACTAGATTGTGTATCAGATCACGGATTTATGTTCCCTACATAGTGCACTAGATTGTGTATCAGATCACGGATATATGTTCCCTACATAGTGCACTAGATTGTGTATCAGATCACGGATTTATGTTCCCTACATAGTGCACTAGATTGTGTATCAGATCACGGATTTATGTTCCCTACATAGTGCACTAGATTGTGTATCAGATCACGGATTTATGTTCCCTACACAGTGCACTAGATTGTGTATCAGATCACGGATATATGTTCCCTACATAGTGCACTAGATTGTGTATCAGATAACGGATTTATGTTCCCTACATAGTGCACTAGATTGTGTATTAGATCACGGATTTATGTTCCCTACATAGTGCACTAGATTGTGTATCAGATAACGGATTTATGTTCCCTACATAGTGCACTAGATTGTGTATCAGATCACGGATTTATGTTCCCTACATAGTGCACTAGATTGTGTATCAGATCACGGATATATGTTCCCTACATAGTGCACTAGATTGTGTATCAGATCACGGATATATGTTCCCTACACAGTGCACTAGATTGTGTATCAGATCACGGATATATGTTCCCTACATAGTGCACTAGATTGTGTATCAGATAACGGATTTATGTTCCCTACATAGTGCACTAGATTGTGTATCAGATCACGGATATATGTTCCCTACATAGTGCACTAGATTGTGTATCAGATAACGGATTTATGTTCCCTACATAGTGCACTAGATTGTGTATTAGATCACGGATTTATGTTCCCTACATAGTGCACTAGATTGTGTATCAGATAACGGATTTATGTTCCCTACATAGTGCACTAGATTGTGTATCAGATCACGGATTTATGTTCCCTACATAGTGCACTAGATAGTGAATTAGATAATTGATTTATGTTCCCTACATAGTGCACTAGATTGTGAATTAGACAATTGATTTATGTTCCCTACATAGTGCACTAGATTGTGAATTAGACAGTTGATTTATGTTCCCTACATAGTGCACTAGATTGTGAATTAGACAATTGATTTATGTTCCCTACATAGTGCACTAGATTGTGAATTAGACAGTTGATTTATGTTCCCTACATAGTGCACTAGATAGTGAATTAGACAATTGATTTATGTTCCCTACACAGTGCATTAGATTGTGTATCAGATCACGGATTTATGTTCCCTACATAGTGCACTAGATTGTGTATCAGATCACGGATATATGTTCCCTACATAGTGCACTAGATTGTGTATCAGATCACGGATTTATGTTCCCTACATAGTGCACTAGATTGTGTATCAGATCACGGATATATGTTCCCTACATAGTGCACTAGATTGTGTATCAGATCACGGATATATGTTCCCTACATAGTGCACTAGATTGTGTATCAGATAACGGATTTATGTTCCCTACATAGTGCACTAGATTGTGTATTAGATCACGGATTTATGTTCCCTACATAGTGCACTAGATTGTGTATCAGATAACGGATTTATGTTCCCTACATAGTGCACTAGATTGTGTATCAGATCACGGATTTATGTTCCCTACATAGTGCACTAGATAGTGAATTAGATAATTGATTTATGTTCCCTACATAGTGCACTAGATTGTGAATTAGACAATTGATTTATGTTCCCTACATAGTGCACTAGATTGTGAATTAGACAGTTGATTTATGTTCCCTACATAGTGCACTAGATTGTGAATTAGACAATTGATTTATGTTCCCTACATAGTGCACTAGATTGTGAATTAGACAGTTGATTTATGTTCCCTACATAGTGCACTAGACAGTGAATTAGACAATTGATTTATGTTCCCTACATAGTGCACTAGATAGTGAATTAGACAATTGATTTATGTTCCCTACACAGTGCACTAGATAGTGAATTAGACAATTGATTTATGTTCCCTACACAGTGCACTAGATAGTGAATTAGACAATTGATTTATGTTCCCTACATAGTGCACTAGATAGTGAATTAGACAATTGATTTATGTTCCCTACATAGTGCACTAGACAGTGAATTAGACAATTGATTTATGTTCCCTACACAGTGCACTAGATTGTGTATCAGATCACGGATATATGTTCCCTACATAGTGCACTAGATTGTGTATCAGATAACGGATTTATGTTCCCTACATAGTGCACTAGATTGTGTATTAGATCACGGATTTATGTTCCCTACATAGTGCACTAGATTGTGTATCAGATCACGGATATATGTTCCCTACATAGTGCACTAGATTGTGTATCAGATCACGGATTTATGTTTCCTACATAGTGCACTAGATTGTGCATCAGATCACGGATTTATGTTCCCTACATAGTGCACTAGATTGTGTATCAGATCATGGATTTATGTTCCCTACATAGTGCACTAGATTGTGTATTAGATCACGGATTTATGTTCCCTACATAGTGCACTAGATTGTGTATCAGATCACGGATATATGTTCCCTACATAGTGCACTAGATTGTGTATCAGATCACGGATTTATGTTCCCTACATAGTGCACTAGATTGTGTATCAGATCACGGATTTATGTTCCCTACATAGTGCACTAGATTGTGTATCAGATCACGGATATATGTTCCCTACATAGTGCACTAGATTGTGTATCAGATCACGGATTTATGTTCCCTACATAGTGCACTAGATTGTGTATCAGATCACGGATTTATGTTCCCTACATAGTGCACTAGATTGTGTATCAGATCACGGATTTATGTTCCCTACATAGTGCACTAGATTGTGTATCAGATCATGGATTTATGTTCCCTACATAGTGCACTAGATTGTGTATCAGATCACGGATATATGTTCCCTACATAGTGCACTAGATTGTGTATCAGATCACGGATATATGTTCCCTACATAGTGCACTAGATTGTGTATCAGATCACGGATTTATGTTCCCTACATAGTGCACTAGATTGTGTATCAGATCACGGATATATGTTCCCTACATAGTGCACTAGATTGTGTATCAGATCACGGATTTATGTTCCCTACATAGTGCACTAGATTGTGTATCAGATCACGGATTTATGTTCCCTACATAGTGCACTAGATTGTGTATCAGATCACGGATATATGTTCCCTACATAGTGCACTAGATTGTGTATCAGATCACGGATTTATGTTCCCTACATAGTGCACTAGATTGTGTATCAGATCACGGATTTATGTTCCCTACATAGTGCACTAGATTGTGTATCAGATCACGGATTTATGTTCCCTACATAGTGCACTAGATTGTGTATCAGATCATGGATTTATGTTCCCTACATAGTGCACTAGATTGTGTATCAGATCACGGATATATGTTCCCTACATAGTGCACTAGATTGTGTATCAGATCACGGATATATGTTCCCTACATAGTGCACTAGATTGTGTATCAGATCACGGATTTATGTTCCCTACATAGTGCACTAGATTGTGTATCAGATCACGGATTTAAGTTCCCTACATAGTGCACTAGATAGTGAATTAGACAATTGATTTATGTTCCCTACATAGTGCACTAGATTGTGTATCAGATCACGGATTTAAAAGGAGATCGGGAATAAAGTCGGTGTCGCCTGCGTGCGCGTTTGTGTGCATGAAGCTCGTCGTTAATGGCGACGCGTCAGCGGAGTGATACAGTTGTGGTGTGAAAAGGCCGCGCCGTTATCACCAATATCAGCACGGTTAGAACGCTTCTCAACCAATCAGATTGTAAGGTCGGAACTAACTGTTGTATAAACACACACATCAAACACTGTCAGCACACGACAGCACAGAAACGTCTCTTACACTAGCGGTCCTACGGCAATTCAGTTAGCAATCGCTTGGTCAAAATGTCCAAGATGTCGAAGTGTAAAGCACTTTGTTTTCCCCAATTAATTCATCCGTTACTCTTTTTTTCAAGGAAGGGAGATATTAAAAAAAAAACATGTTAAAGTGCAGATGGTTTGGAGAGGAATAAATCTGGTAGTGATCATTGTTGGTGACTGTGTGTTTGCTAACAGGTCATGCTGAGGGTGAAGGAATCGGAGGTGCAGTATCTGAAGCAGGAGATCAACTCACTAAAAGATGAACTACAGGCTGCACAGAGAGTACGTCTTTAAATTAATGATCCAGACCGAGATGGTCATCAACTGTGGAGAGGAATCAGTGCCGAACACACACACACACACACACACACATCAATGCGCCACAGTAACAAAATCAAAAGTAAAACCTCTGCCGTGTTGATGTAGCGTCTCTCGAGAGCGTCACTACATTTCACCGTGTGCTGCTTCCACTGAGCCCGAACAGAACGCCCAACATTCAGTGGATTTCAGTCCAAGCGGTGCTGTATTAGTGCCACAATCACAACTAATCACCGTCCAATCACAATCCAGTACTGAATCTAGGGTGCGGCTAAGAAACTAGTAAGAAAAGAGTGAAAGAGGAAATAAAGACTTTAATTTAACACGTCGAGGGTTTAGTTACAGACGACTACGAGCTTTTCAAAGATGATTAGCTTTTAGACAACATGGGGAAGGTCTGAAGTCGATCCTGGAACAGCCACGCCCTAGATTCAGTACTGGATTGTGATTGGACGGTGATTAGTTGTGATTGTGGCACTAATACAGCACCGCTTGGACTGAAATGCACTGAATGTTGGGCGTTTTGTTTTGGTTCAGTGGAAGCAGCACACGCAACGCTTTCCCACCAAAAGAACCCTGGTTCTGGTTCTTGAACCGGTTCTGTTCAGGTTTCTTTAAACCTTGGTGTTTTTTAGAGAACCGACGCGCGTTTCCACCAGTTTTTGGGAGCCAAGCGTGCGTCACCAACGGTGGGCGTTACACAACGAAAGTAAAGAGTAACACGATGGTGGGGCGTGTAGATTGACTGTGGGGATTTGTGCCAAGTTTAAAAAGATATACGTTAAGTAGAAGAAATATTGCACAGACATTGTAGACAGACATAAAATACACGTTAAGTAAAGTAAAAAATATATAGTATATACAGTGCCTTGCAAAAGTATTCAGCCCCCTTGAACTTTTCAACCTTTTGCCACATTTCAGGCTTCAAACATAACGATATGAAATTGTAATTTTTTGTGAAGAATCAACAACAAGTGGGACACAATCGTGAAGTGGAACGAAATTTATTGGATATTTTAAACTTTTTTTAGAAATAAAAACCTGAAAAGTGGGGTGTGCAATATTATTCAGCCCCTTTACTTTCAGTGCAGCAAACTCACTCCAGAAGTTCAGTGAGGATCTCTGAATGATCCAATGTTGACCTAAATTACTGATGGTGATAAATAGAATCCACCTGTGTGTAATCAAGTCTCCGTATAAATGCACCTGCTCTGTGACAGTCTCAGAGTTCTGTTTAAAGCGCAGAGAGCATCATGAAGACCAAGGAACACACCAGGCAGGTCCGAGATACTGTTGTGGAGAAGTTTAAAGCCGGATTTGGATACAAAAAGATTTCCCAAGCTTTAAACATCTCAAGGAGCACTGTGCAAGCGATCATATTGAAATGGAAGGAGTATCAGACCACTGCAAATCTACCAAGACCCGGCCGTCCCTCTAAACTTTCAGCTCAAACAAGGAGAAGACTGATCAGAGATGCAGCCAAGAGGCCCATGATCACTCTGAATGAACTGCAGAGATCTACAGCTGAGGTGGGAGAATCTGTCCATAGGACACAATCAGTCGTACACTGCACAAATCTGGCCTTTATGGAAGAGTGGCAAGAAGAAAGCCATTTCTCAAAGATATCTATAAAAAGTCACCTGGGAGACACACCAAGCATGTGGAAGAAGGTGCTCTGGTCAGATGAAACCAAAATCGAACTTTTTGGCCACAACGCAAAACGTTATGTTTGGCATAAAAGCAACACAGCTCATCACCCTGAACACACCATCCCCACTGTCAAACATGGTGGTGGCAGCATCATGGTTTGGGCCTGCTTTTCTTCAGCAGGGACAGGGAAGATGGTTAAAATTGATGGGAAGATGGATGGAGCCAAATACAGGACCATTCTGGAAGAAAACCTGTTGCAGTCTGCAAAAGACCTGAGACTGGGACGGAGATTTATCTTCCAACAAGACAATGATCCAAAACATAAAGCAAAATCTACAATGGAATGGTTCACAAATAAACGTATCCAGGTGTTAGAATGGCCAAGTCAAAGTCCAGACCTGAATCCCATCGAGAATCTGTGGAAAGAGCTGAAAACTGCTGTTCACAAACGCTCTCCATCCAGCCTCACTGAGCTCGAACTGTTTTGCAAGGAAGAATGGGCAAAAATTTCAGTATCTCGATGTGCAAAACTAATAGAGACATACCCCAAGCGCCTTGCAGCTGTAATCGCAGCAAAAGGTGGCGCTACAAAGTATTAACGCAAGGGGGCCGAATAATATTGCACGCCCCACTTTTCAGTTTTTTATTTCTAAAAAAAGTTTAAAATATCCAATAAATTTCGTTCCACTTCACGATTGTGTCCCACTTGTTGTTGATTCTTCACAAAAAATTACAATTTCATATCTTTATGTTTAAAGCCTGAAATGTGGCAAAAGGTTGAAAAGTTCAAGGGGGCTGAATACTTTTGCAAGGCACTGTATATACAGTACCAGTCAAAAGTTTGGACACTCTCATTCCTGTGGTTTTTCTTGATTTTTTTTTAATTTTCAACATTGTAGATTAATAATGAAGACATTCAAACTATGAAGGAACACGTATGGAATTATGTAGTGAACAAAAAAGTGTTAAACAAACCAGAATGTGTTTTATATTTTGCTCTCATGACAGCTTTGCACACTTTTTGGCATTTTCTCAATCAGCTTCATGAGGTGCCACCTGGAACGGTTTTCAATTAACGTTTGTGCCTCGTCTAGAGTTAATTTCTGGAATTTCTTGCTTTCTTAATGTGTTTGAGAGCATCAGTTGTGCTGTGCAGAGGTAGAGTTGGTAAAATATAAAACATATTCTGGTTTGTTTAACACTTTTTTTGTTCACTACATAATTCCACACGTGTTCCTTCATGGTTTGGACGTCTTCAGTATTAATCTACAATGTAGAAAATAAAAATAATCAAGAAAAACCACTGAAGAGAAGGTGTGTCCAAACTTTTGACTGGTACTGTGTGTATATATATATATATACATTAAGTTTTGCACATAGTTAGCAGTGGTGAGTTAATTGTTGTTGCACAGTGTTACTGTAAACATGCTACCGGTGAAGTAAATAAAATTAAATGCCTGGTGTTAAATACTTGAGTTATTGCACAGAATAAAAGAGTAGCAGCATGATGTGGGTGGGTCCCATTTCAGTGTGTTTGGCGCTAATTCGTCTCCATAATCTGTTTAAAATGAATTATTTTTCAATTCTCGGTGTTTTAGGATAAGAAGTACGCGACTGATAAGTATAAAGACATTTACACGGAGCTGAGCATCGTGAAGGCCAAAGCCGAGCGAGATCTGGGGAAGCTGAAGGAGCAGCTGCAGTTGGCTCACGAGGCTTTGGGAGAACCTTCACCGGAGGAGGTGCAGCACGGAGGATACGGTACATCATTGGGACGATATTAAAAATATGAGATATTTCTATAAACATCCATTCCTGCATTTTAGACCTGCTTAACATTCCAGTAAAAGTTGGGACGGTAAAGCATTTACCGCTCTGTACCGTCTCCGTTCCTTCTCACGACGCTTAAGAGACGTTTGGGCACCGAGGACGCCGAGCGACGACGTGTTTCCGTTATTTTGTCCCGTTCTTCCTGCAGACACGTCTTAATGTGTGGAACAGTTCAGGGTTCAAGATTCTCCTCACGTCCTCTATCGGGGACAGAGCAGGACTGCAGGCAGGACGCTCCAGCACCCGTACTCTCTACTTTCACACATTCCTTGAATGGTTTAATGATATTCTGCACTGTAGAGGGAGAACATGCAAATCTCTTCTGATCTTTCTGTGAGGAACGTCGTTTTTAATCATTTGAATCATTTTCTCACACATTTGTGGACAAACTGGATCCTCTGATCATCTTTGCTCCTCAGAGACTCTGAAGCCTTTTGTGGAAGCTGCTCCTGCTCTGTCCCCGATAGAGGACGTGAGGAGAATCTTGAACCCTGAACTGTTCCACACATGAAGACGTGTCTGCAGGAAGAACGGGACAAAATAACGGAAACACGTCGTCGCTCGGCGTCCTCGGTGCCCAAACGTTTGAACTTTTAAGTGTGGCGAGAAGGAACGGAGACGGTACAGAGCGGTAAATGCTTTACCGTCCCAACTTTATCTGAAATGCAGGAATGGACGTTTATTAATAAATGAGATGAAGTCGAGCAGAGAGGAGATGAAACATCTCGACAGACGCTTTTATCCAAAGTGATTTACAGTACTGTGACAGTATACTGTCTAAGCAATTGAAGATTAAGGGCCTCGCTCAAGGGCCCAACAGTGGCAGCCTGGCAGTGGTGGGGTTTGAAGCAGAGATCTTTTCATCCATACCAGTCCAGTACATTAACCACTAGGCTACACCTGCCCTTCGACTACATCCTGATATCAGGGTTGTAACAGGATTACATTCTCGCTCCGAGTGGATTTTTGAATCACGTCTTTTCCCCTTTCTCTTCTCAGATATCATGAAGTCGAAGAGTAACCCGGACATCCTGAAGATGGCGGCGGCGGCCGCTAAGCGCTCCGAGCGCACCACGAGGTCGAAGGTACGGACGTGTGACGTGCGGACGGGACTTTAATCCTGATCATGTTTGTATTTGTTGTTTTCGGTGATGTTTAGTCTGAATCCTCTCTTGTGTGTCGCTCTCTGCAGGAGAAAGCCTGGTAAGTAACGCTGAGGAGTGTGAGGTTGGGTTGATGTTCTCCTGCTCTAACACGTGGGTGTGGCTGTCGTGTCGTGTCGTACTGTGTGTGTGTGTGTGTGTGTGTGTGTGTGTGTGTGTGTGTGTGTGTGTGTGGTGGTTGTTTTTAACCTGTCCTGTCGGCATGCTGGGGCACTTCAGGGTGGAGACCTGCTCACTGCACATACGATCAACAGGGTCCTGATCCCGGCGGCGACCCGATGATCGTTTTTAATTGGGGGCGGAGCAAATCTTAAATTTATGCAAATTAGGAGTGAAACGCTGCAGAGACTAACCAATAGGAATCGAGCGTTGAGCAGAGTCGGTGAAGCACTACACTCCGTTTTTGGTTTTTAGATCATCGTTCCTACTAGAGATGGAAGAGAAAGAACAAACACAGCAGTAGGGGGTAGCTCAGTGGTTAAGATACTAGACTAGTAATCAGAAGGTTGCCGGTTCAAGCCAGGTTGCCACGGTTGGGCCCCTGAGCAAGGCCCTTAATCTTCAACTGCTCAAATTGTGGTCAGTCACTTTGAAAAAAAAAAAGTGTTCGCTAAATGTCATCTTAGGGCTGTTGTAGCCTAGTGGTTAAGGTACTGGACTAGTACTCGAAAGGTTGCCTGTTCAAGCCCCACCACAGCCAGCTTGCCACTGTTTGGCCCTTGAGCAAGGCCCCTAACCCTCAAAGACTGTATACTGTCACAGTACTGTAAGTTGTTTTAGATAAAAGCGTTCACTAATCGCTGAAAATGTCAATGTTTTTTTGATCATGTCGACCATACAGTCAGTGATGGACTACCCAGCGTTAGATGACTACGCTGCCGGTGTGAGCGCAGGATTAGGTTGGGGGGGAAGGGGTGTAATTTTTGGGACCCCTAAGCAATCGAAAAAAAGACCTATCGGAAGTGCTGTCCAGATGAAACTGTGTGCAGTGTGAATTAGACT
Organism: Trichomycterus rosablanca; assembly: GCF_030014385.1. Classification (NCBI taxonomy): domain Eukaryota; kingdom Metazoa; phylum Chordata; class Actinopteri; order Siluriformes; family Trichomycteridae; genus Trichomycterus; species Trichomycterus rosablanca. The sequence goes on from NC_085997.1 coordinate 39,639,912, forward strand.
GGATGAAATGTCGCCCTCTTGTGGTGAGCTAGCACATTACATGGACGGATTTATATATGGAAGCTGAAGCATGCCTTTACGCACAGTACTAGTCGAACAACCAGCGAATTTAGGGGCGGATTAGGACTTGGTGCACCCTATGGTGCAAACCCTTTCATCTGCTGATGATTGTATCGTTCAGGATGCAAACTCTCTGGAATTTAAGGTGGAATCCAGACCAGGATAGAGCGGTTGATAAAATCGTGACCCTGTACGGTTTACAGTTAACACTGACCGATCTTCCCATAATGCCTCAAAACGACGAACATTAACGAAGGTTTAAAGCAGAATGAGCGACATAAACGCACCAAGTATACAAAGCGGATTCCAAAAAAGTTGGGACACTAAACAAATTGTGAATAAAAACTGAATGCAATGATGAGATGGCAAATGTCAATATTTTATTTGTAATAGAACATAGATGACAGATCAAAAGTTTAATCTGAGTAAATGTAACATTTTAAAGGAAAAATATGTTGATTCAAAATTTCAGTGTCAACAAATCCCAAAACAGTTGGGACAAGTAGCAATAAGTGGCTGGAAAAAGGAAATTGAGCATATAACGAACAGCTGGAAGACCAATTAACACTAATTAGGTCAATTGACAACATGATTGGGTATAAAAAGAGCTTCTCAGAGTGTCAGTGTCTCTCAGAAGCCAAGATGGTAAGAGGATCACCAATTCCACCATTGTTGCGCAAAAAGATAGTGCAGCAATACCAGAATGGTGTTACCCAGCGTAAAATAGCAAAGACTTTTAAGTTATCATCATCAACCGTGCATAACATCGTCAAAAGATTCAGAGAATCTGGAACAATCGCTGTGCGTAAGGGTCAAGGCCGTAAAACTCTACTGGATGCTCGTGATCTCCGGGCCCTTAAACGTCACTGCACCTCAAACAGGAATGCCACTGTCAAGGAAATAACAGAATGGGCTCAGGAATACTTCCAGAAAGCATTGTCAGTGAACACAATCCACCGTGCCATCCGCCGTTGCCAGCTGAAACTCTACAGTGCAAAGAGGAAGCCATTTCTAAGCAAGCTCCACAAGCTCAGACGTTTGCACTGGGCCAGGGGTTATTTAAAATGGAGTGTGGCAAAATGGAAGACTGTTCTGTGGTCAGATGAGTCACGATTTGAAGTTCTTTATGGAACACTGGGACGCCATGTCGTCCGGACCAGAGAGGACAAGGATAACCCAAGTTGTTATCAACGCTCCGTTCAGAAGCCTGCATCACTGATGGTATGGGGTTGCATGAGTGCTTGTGGCATGGGCAGCTTGCATGTCTGGAAAGGCACCATTAATGCAGAGAACTATGTTCAGGTTCTAGAACAACATATGCTCCCATCTAGACGTCATCTCTTTCAGGGAAGACCCTGCATTTTTCAACAAGATAATGCCAGACCACATTCTGCAGCAATCACAACATCATGGCTACGTAGGAGAAGGATCCGGGTACTGAAATGGCCAGCCTGCAGTCCAGATCTTTCACCTATAGAAAACATTTGGCGCATCATAAAGAGGAAGGTGCGACAAAGAAGGCCCAAGACGATTGAACAGTTAGAGGCCTGTATTAGACATGAATGGGAGAGCATTCCTATTTCTAAACTTGAGAAACTGGTCTCCTCTATCCCCAGACGTCTGTTGAGTGTTGTAAGAAGAAGGGGGGATGCCACACAGTGGTAAAAATGGCCTTGTCTCAACTTTTTTGGGATTTGTTGATGCCATGAAATTTTGAAACAACATATTTTTCCCTTAAAATGATACATTCTCTCAGTTTAAACTTTTGATCTGTGATTTGTGTTCTATTCTGAATAAAATATTAGATGTTGGCACCTCAACATCATTGCATTCAGTTTTTATTCACAATTTGTTTAGTGTCCCAACTTTTTTGGAATCCGGTTTGTACGTCCCAACCCTGAAAAAGTGCAGTGGAAGTTTACCTGAGCGTCAGCCTGTTTATTATCTCAGAGTTTATTTAGTTAGTTAGTTAGTTGATTGATTGATTGATGACTTTATTGATCCCCGAAAGGAAATAACAGTGTTACAGCAGCAATTTACAATTATCACGACATGACAATGTAGTACAGGAAACAATACAAAATTAAAAGTAATGTAATGCAAAACTAAGATATAAAAATCTAAAAATATATAAGAAATATGATAATATTAATTATAAAAAAAAAAAGCTAAGGGGGGTAAGCCTGAAAGGTGCAGTTATAGACATTGTGTGCAATTTAATCTGTGCAAATAAAAAACAAAACTATAATTTATGTTTATATAATTTAATTATATTTATCTAAATAAAAAAATTATTTAAGGTGGATCATGCAGGTTTAAGCGATACAGATCATCTTAAATAATCAGTCGGTCAGACTGTCACTGTCCCATCATGTGCAGTGAGAGCAGGGCTTCAGATGGCGCCCCCTTGTGTTACCCCCTTGTGTTACCCCCTTGTGTTACCCCCTTGTGTTACCCCCTTGTGTTATCCCCTTGTGTTACCCCCTTGTGTTACCCCCTTGTGTTATCCCCTTGTGTTATCCCCTTGTGTTATCCCCTTGAGTTATCCGAGGTAAACAGAGTAATACTCCCATCACACTTTACTTAACAGAATGAAGCGCTACTATCACTAATCTGTTCCTAAACCCTGAGTGCGCCTCCCAGTGGCCAAGCTGTTTCAGCCACCCAGCCCCAGACATTAGTGTACAGCGGTACCTTGTAACTCAACATCAGTCGGTTCTGGGAGTGGTGTTGAGTTTTAAAGACGTTGAGTTTTAAAACCTGTTAATGCGTCCATGGTCCTGTGGAGCTGCAGATATTTTAGTCTCATGTAAAATAATGAGGTTGTTTTTGACACTTAAACACTGAAAATAACACAAATATAATATAAACACACTGAAATACAATTACTAACAGTTACACATCAATAAAAATACAATAAAAGCTGCACTTTAGTTTTACTTCTTTATTGTTTCCTGACGCTTCTTAATGCTGGAGATGCTCGATGTTGGAATACCGTATTCCCTTCGGCACCGGCGCATTCACATGAGAAGTGACAAAACCGCTTCTGCGCCGCTGTGCCGTTATTTCCTATGAAGTGTGACGGCGGTGCACAAAGCTTAGCGTGACTTACTGTAGTAAAACAGTGAGTGAGGAATGTGATTAGTGGAGGAACTTATGAGCAGTAATAATGAAGAGAAGTTTAGTGCTCCTGTCTCCTTCTTTTACTACATTAAACCACGTTAAGCTTTATTCTCAACCAGAAGCGTTTTAGACTCTGGGAGAAGCTGATTCTGATTCTCACCATTTCTCAGAAGCTGGAGCTGTAACACAAGTTTAAAAGTGAAACAGGGAGGAGAATCCAGATAAACACAGATACATGTGGAGCTGTAACCCTGGATCTGCACCTTATTCCACACTGATGCAGATTCAGCTCACATGATGGTTTTGATCTGGTCAGGGTGTAGCTTGTAGCTGAGAAGTCAGTGTTTATTATCTGATTAATTTCAGCATGTTAGTAAAATCATTCCCATAAATCTTCAGTATTAAAGTGACGTTTCCTCTTTCTCTCTCTCTTCCCTTTTCCAGAGTCTGAAGGAGGGACTGACGGCCGAGCAGAGGCTCCACTTGTTCGACAACAAGGACACTAAGGAGTTCTGATACTTGACACATCAGCCCGATACGCTGCATGTCAGCCAGACGTCCACCGTATTTTATTCCAATATCGATCGAATCACTTAGAAACACACTGGTCACCACGCACAGCATATATAGAAATATAAATATATATTAAACATGGTATGAAGTTTGAATTTTATGTCTGTAGTCTTGCATTCCGTGCACTTCAGTTACTGTGACTCTTGTTTTTTATCATCATCATCATGTCTTAATGTAAATATTTGTTTTTAATGAAGCATTTATCGTACGTACACTAAACACGAGTGTGTCGGCTACTGTTTTAACTCTGTAGATGGAACGTCGGACCAATTTCGTAACGACTCGGTTACGCTTATAACGAATAAAGAGTAGAAACGGATCGGGACTGCGGGTCCTTTCTGACGCTAGGCGTGGTGGTGATGCACATTCCTTCTTCTTCCAGCTTCCTCTTCAGGTGGAGACTGAACGGCTGGCGACGTTAAACTGAACACTACTTGATGACGGACGTGTTGCTTGTACATGGTGGTTGCTGAATGTTTTAAGTATAGGAGCGTTTCGTGATGCTGATCGGTTAAAGCGTGGATTTTGTATCCGGAGGGGCTCGTTGCTAGATTATATATATATAAATACATACGTACAGATTTATATAAGGGTTCTTTATACAATCATAATGGTCAATCCACTGATTGGGAGGTTGTTTTTTTCCTGTCACGCCCTTCATGCTGATGTCTGTAGTGTTGAGTGGCAGATCCCTTGTATTTATTTAAATGTCATGTTTGTTTTTGCTCACGTTTCCATTCCTCTATACGTCGTTATTGTAAATATACCACAAATGTACACCGACTGACAACAGGTTTATTAGCAATAAATATTTTTGCACCCTGTATGTTGCTGCTGTTTTTTTGTCTACACAATACATGGAATAAATGAATACCAGTGGAATTTAAAGATGGTTTGGGAATGGGGTGTCCACAAACTTTAGGCAGTCCAGGTCTCGTCCTTCGTAATCGGTCAGACTCCAATCGGCGGTAAAGGTGCTCTGGAGCAGGGTCACGTTCCTAAAACATGGGTCGCAGTAAAAAATAATGATAATTAATAAATAAACTTGTATGTGAACGCCCCCTTGTGGAGGCTTTATGATACATTGTGTATAGAGAGAGATGTGTTGCATGGGTCTCATAAAAATTATGGGCAAAATGTGGGTCGCTTGGAGACTAGGTAACATGCTAGTAGGTAGATCGACCACTCAACGCTTAAATTGTTCCCAGATGAGTGTGAGATGCCCATTGATGGTTTGGCACCTGGATGCATTTCCACCTGGTATCTCTGGACTCAATGCAACCCTGGTAATAAGTGGTTATCAAAGTCAAATGACACACTTTTATCAGTGGCACACGCACTCGGTGACGTGCTTAAAACTGTCCACTTTATTATGAGCACCTGCACATTCATGTATACACCAATCAGCCATAACATTAAAACCACCTCCTTGTTTCCACACTCACTGTCCATTTTATCAGCTCCACTTACCATATAGAAGCACTTTGTAGTTCTACAATTACTGACTAGTCCATCTGTTTCTCTACATGCTTTGTTAGCTCATTTCATGCTGTTCTTCAATCGTCAGGACCCCCACAGAGCAGGTATTATTAGTTAATCAGTAATGCATGAAATCATGCAGACACAAGTTTTAGAGCTTCAGTTGATGCTTATACAGCGAAGGGATCAATACTGGAATCTGGCTGACTTGGTCTGTGGTTTGGTTGTTGGTGTTTGTTGGGCCGGTCTGGAGGATTTTAGAACTTCTGATCTAGAGCTGCCCGAAAAGCTGTGGTAACTCAAATGACCAGTTAATACAACCATCAGGAGCAAAGAAGATCTGAAGAAGAAAGCCGAGATCTGATGTTAGTGAGCTTTGGCTCATTGAAACTGGACGGATATGTTTCCAACCTGCCGTGTATTAACAGTTGAGGTTGGTATTTGGTGTGGAGACCAATCAGGCATTGTTTAAATGCCACAGCATTTTTGAGTATCGTTGCTGACCATGTTCATCACTTTATGGCCTAAATGTTCCCATGTTATCATCCATCATGATGACGTACTATACCACAAAGCACTTATCATCTATAAAGTGGTTAATTTAACATGCCCGTGAGTTTAGTGCCCTTTATAGGCCTTCCCAATCACCAGATCTAATCTAAAGCACATTTGGAACGCGGTAGAACAAGTAAATTAAACTGTGTTCTCTGGATAAGGTTGGGAAGAAAAACCAAACTGTCGAGTCTAAATGTGGTGAGTAGAACCTTCATTAATGTGCTGATTTTATACTGAGTTTAGTTTCATCACAATTACATCAATTAAGGTTTTAATTTTGTGTTCTGTAAACACGATCCTGACTAACCACTGTCATGCTCTTCGTTTTGGGGTCTGATGTTCTTCGTTTTGGGGTCTGATGTTCCTTCTTTTTGGGGTCTGATGCCCTCCTTTTTGGGGTCTGATGTTCTTTTTTTGGGGTCTGATGTTCCTTCTTTTTGGGGTCTGATGCCCTCCTTTTTGGGGTCTGATGTTCTTTTTTTGGGGTCTGATGTTCCTCCTTTTTGGGGTCTGATGTTCTTTTTTTGGGGTCTGATGTTCCTTCTTTTTGGGGTCTGATGCCCTCCTTTTTGGGGTCTGATGTTCTTTTTTTGGGGTCTGATGCCCTCCTTTTTGGGGTCTGATGTTCTTTTTTTGGGGTCTGATGTTCCTTCTTTTTGGGGTCTGATGCCCTCCTTTTTGGGGTCTGATGTTCTTTTTTTGGGGTCTGATGTTCCTCCTTTTTGGGGTCTGATGTTCTTTTTTTGGGGTCTGATGTTCCTCCTTTTTGGGGTCTGATGTTCTTTTTTTGGGGTCTGATGTTCCTCCTTTTTGGGGTCTGATGTTCTTCGTTTTGGGGTCTGATGTTCCTTCTTTTTGGGGTCTGATGCCCTCCTTTTTGGGGTCTGATGTTCTTTTTTTGGGGTCTGATGTTCCTCCTTTTTGGGGTCTGATGTTCTTTTTTTGGGGTCTGATGTTCCTCCTTTTTGGGGTCTGATGTTCTTTTTTTGGGGTCTGATGTTCCTCCTTTTTGGGGTCTGATGTCTTTCTTTTTGGGGTCTGATCTGGGAGGTCACAATAAGTAGTAAAATGACATGATATTGATGATATTGTTTTATACACCTTAAAATGAGAAACCTAAATTGTTGGGTGTTTTTCAAACCCAATATTTACTCGTGAAACAGTGAGATGTTTCAGTCTGCTCCAGTCAGAAGAATTGTTTTATTAATCATTCTCATACATGTATGTATATTTTTAACTTTATCGGTGTGTAAAGAGTAAAATATAACATAAATAAGTGCATTATAACTGAAAATATAAGACAGTTTGATAGTTTTGGGACAGTCGCGACTCTTCCTACATGTCCCATCATGCTCCAAAATGGCCTCATCATTCACAATGATGCTTGGCTATTAGCCTATACAAAGCTAGCTTAGCATCAATATGGAAACATGACTTGAGTTGCTCATTGTCTCACCTAAATCACACACACACTAATGAACACCCGCTACTAATTAAACTAATTAACTGATTGGTGTGGACATGGGGGCTGGACTGGTGTCGTGATTCCGCATATTAACTCCACTTCTCGCCGCGGGTAAGTTTTAACCAGCTGCTGCGCTTTTCTTTGTTGTAGCTATTGCTAATTAGCCATTAGCTTTAGCATTAGCACTTAGCACAGTCTGTGTGTAGTATGGTAGTGAGTGTGCGCTGTTCTCTTGAGTTGTTGCGCTGTTTATAAAACACATTTGGGTTCATGCGCCCGAATCAGCGTCATAATTCTAGTTCTAGAGTTGTAGTTGTTTGATGGAAATTGTATTTATTTGTGTCAATAATATAAAAAAAATCTGTGCTACGCTCCAAAGCGCATACTAGCATACTAGGTAGTACGGATAGAATGTATTGCCGCTGTCGCTACTATACTAATTTCGCATACTACTTAGTATGTTAGTATACAGTTCAACTCGCAGCCACGTTCACTTCACCGAGCTTAAACACCTGCCTGTTTTAACGCATCATGTCTGTAAAACTGATATTAAAGCACTGACATGGTGGGACAGTGGGCAGAAATTCGAGTCTAGTAAATGAGCAACACTAATTTATTAATTAGCACCAGGTAACACTAGTAATGAAAGCTGTTCAACCTGTTTGCTGGATGGCTAACTTGGCTAACTAGCACCAGCATGCTAAACCTGAGTATTTCAGTCTATACATTTTGACAGCTGCTTAACCGACTCTTAACTTCCAGGAATTCTTTATCTAGAACATATTTATAACCTAAAAAGTTCAAGGTACACATTATCCGTGACATGTCTTCTCAGGTGATGATGCATTGACCTGTAGCTTCCAGGCTAAACAAGCTAAATAACGTTGAGTTTTAATGTAAGTAACAAAGTTTGCAGACTAGCCAGAGTCAGCCAGATTATATCAGAAATAAATCAACAAAAAGCCAAAAGATTGTTTATTTCAGTATTATACACTTAGAACTGGGGTTCAGACCAGACAGAAACTTTAACCCTTAAACTTAGTTTGTGACCCTTGTGATTAGCTGGATTTCTGCATTAATTATGATATATATTATATTATATTATAAACACACACATTTCGACACAACTAGCAGGTTCCGATTAATCATTTACACTCCAGACCAGAAAGGACATGTGAGACTTTGTATTCGATACCCAGAGCAACAGTTCGTATAGCTGAGCCCTCTTTAGATCACAGAATCTCAGTTGGGTTAGACATGAGACTCCCTCCACCGTGCTTCACAGCTCGTATTAGGTTTTTGTGATGCAGCATAGAGAATTCTGACCCTGTCCCATTTGCAGTGCACCATGAGCTCTTGGTGCGGTCTTTGCAAAAAGCACCAATGGGTTTTATTGTGGGTTTAAATCTGTTAAGTCTGTGTATAAATAAAAATCTGTAGATGTCCTGATTTTCTAAGTGATAAATAAATTTTCAATCATTCTAATTCTTCTTTTATTTACATTAGTTATTAATTAACTTGAGGTAGATCTGAGGAATAATAAAATAAATATATACGTATATACACCGATCAGCCATAACATTAAAACCACCTCCTTGTTTCTACACTCACTGTCCATTTTATCAGCTCCACTTACCATATAGAAGCACTTTGTAGTTCTACAATTACTGACTGTAGTCCAATGGTCAGGACCCCCCACAGAGCAGGTATTATTTAGGTGGTGGATGATTCTCAGCACTGCAGTGACTCTGACATGGTGCTGGTGTGTTAGTGTGTGTCGTGCTGGTATGAGTGGACCAGACACAGCAGCGCTGCTGGAGTTTTTAAACACCGTGTCCACTCACCGTCCACTCTATTAGACGCTCCTACCTAGTCGGTCCACCTTGTAGATGTAAAGTCAGAGACGATCGCTCATCTATTGCTGCTGTTTGAGTCGCTCATCTTCTAGACCTTCATCAGTGGTCACAGGACGCTGTTGGCTGGATGTTTTTGGTCGGTGGACTATTCTCAGTCCAGCAGTGACAGTAAGGTGTTTAAAAACTCCAGCAGCGCTGCTGTGTCTGATCCACTCATACCAGCACAACACACACTAACACACCACCACCATGTCAGTGTCACTGCAGTGCTGAGAATCATCCAGCACCTAAATAATACCTGCTCTGTGGGGGGTCCTGACCATTGAAGAACAGGGTGAAAGGGGGCTAACAAAGCATGTAGAGGAACAGATGGACTACAGTCAGTAATTGTAGAAATGTTACTCTTCATAACACACTTGCCAAGATCCACTTTCAGACCAGTATTTAAGAAGATTGAAACTAATGCTTTAACTAGCCTGTCTGCCCCAAATCATTCAAATTATCTTCAACCAAATGATCCTCTACGCCACCCAAAGAGTCTGGTTCCTTAAAAAATTTCTTCCTTGTAAAATTTAGAGAGTTTGGCAGCTCACTGGGGTTTTTTGTCACTTTAAGATGATGTCCATTGTTAAAAAGTGCTATACAAATAAATTTTACTTGAATGAGCATCACTGGAAAAAGAAATGCACGATGCCTCCACACTCGTAAAAAAAAGATTGTTCATCCCCATTTATGCAAATATACGCTCCTGGTGTTTGCTGTGTGCAAGCTGGGTTTGTTAAACAGAAAACCTCGGTCCCATCTTTTAATATGGTGAAGGACACATGAAGATTTGGTGCTCTGCTTGTTCATTAAAACACTGAAAACCTTGTTTATAAACGTTATTATGGACTCCAAGGGGTCCCAGATGATTTTCTTTGAAAATAATTGCCAAGAAGTGTAAACTGGATTGGATCTTTTAGTAGGGCAGTGATGTAAAACCACACAAATGGTTTAATAACCACAGAACTCGATGAACTCATGACTCGAACCCAAGTAAAAAGCCATAATGGAGATTCTATAGAGGAAGATCTGAGGAGATTCTGTATTTAGAATCCCAAATTCATTGCTTTGTATTCTTAAGCGTTATGTGTAGTATTGATAATGATTAACAAGTTATCCTCTAACCCACAAGAACTCGTTGATCCATTAATGCGGAAGTTCAAAAACATAATTGTAATTGATTTCCAGCAGCTGATGTTTGATTTAGGGGTGGCACGGTGGTGCAGGGGTCTCTAGTTTGTATTTATTAGTACATTTTAAGCAGCAGAGATCAAACAGATGTCAAGATAATCCCCCTTACCCCATCACATGACTTGATTGTTGACATTGGGTGAGAACGACCAACCTTATACAAGCTGCCACCAACTTTTATAACATTATCTTGTTGCTACTGTTGCAAAATTTCCATTTTTTGTTTCTTTCTTGCTGTAAATGCGTTGGTGTTGGAGAGAAAATGTACAAACCCGTGTGTTCATGCTTGTTGCAGCTGCTATGGAAGAGCCGCCTGACAACTCTGATGGTGTACAGCCTCAGGAACCCACACCTACCTGCAGCCTTCCTCGTGTGTTCGACCTGACTAAGAACGGTGAAGAATGCTTGTTAAAGACCAACCCCATAGAGGCTCTGCACCTGGTCCAGCCGCCGGGCTGGTATCTGAGTTCTGGGACCAGTAACGGGATGGTGCTTCCAGAGAACGAACTGGATCCCTCGCTGCAGCCCGGCGATCAGATTCAGCCGGACAACGCCCTGTCCAACACGACCGTCACGCTTTCCTACGTGACCAGGTCTCACCTGTTTAACGGCGGCGACTCTCTCGCGCAGCACCCTCAGATCTACAGTATTCCCCTCAGCAAGGCGTTCACGCTGCACCCGGCGGTGTACGATGCCGCCCAGCTGGTGGGCGACGCCGCCGGACCTTCGCTTTGCGTCGACGTGGACCAACCGTGCCTGCAGCCGCTCTCCGTGCCCGTGGGCTTGGCCGCCTGCGGGAACCCCTTCGATTTCGTCTCGCCGGCGCAGGTGGTGGAGAACGTCGCGAGTCTCTGTTACCTCCAGCAGGCTCACGACGTCGCCGGCATCCGGAACGCGGAGAGCCTCGCCCTGGAGACGCTCAGATCTCTGCAGCAGAGCGACCCGGCCGAATGCAAGATCCCCGTCAACCTGGGCGAGATCCAGAACGGTGCCATCGGCGGCCTGTGGAACGCCGGTTCCTTCGACGGGATTGAAAATGCTCTGGAGCAGCACAAGAACATCACTCCAGAGCTGGTTCTCCTCATCTCCAGGACTCAGGAGCCGGTTATTCTTCCGAGTGACCAGGGGCCTACAGGACTAGCCGTTTCTCTGAACCAGGAGCTCATAAGTGCGCTGGATCATCACAGGTTTTCCCCTGTTGCCTTAGTAAACAGGTTAAAGGAGGATTCTGGTGATTCTGTAGCGCCCCAGACCGCAGGATCTCCAAGTCCAGAGGATTCGTTCGTTGAGGAAACTGATAACACTACACTGGATGAAGTGAGCAATGGGGGATCGAACATGCTCACGAGTGCGAACAAGATCGCTAATGTTTCATTCGCTAGAAACGTTAACAACGATGAGTTAGGACAGAGCGAAGGTTTAGCCGAGGCACAGGAAGCCAAGACAGAAAGGTGCAAGTCAACGAGTAGGTTACCGGCAAGACGAGAGCTTCCCCCGAGAAGTACCAGAGGAATGAGATTAGAGGCCATCGTTCAGAACATGTACCCCACCCGGTTCAGATCCGCCCACGTCTCTTCCTCAAAAAAGTCTCGCCCGGTCAGCGCTCAGACAGACCGGACTGCTAATCGAGGCCCGAGCCAAGACGCGTCGTCCGCTCGCGATGAACCCGGCGCTCTGGAGAACGAGCGTCACGCCAAGGCTGCTCGATCACAGGAAAAGGAAGACGTCACGGAGGTCGTCGAGTCGAGTCAGATATCTACCTCATGTTCCGAAATCGTTCCGAAACGTTCCCCAGGAACACTACACGAGTCCACCGCACGCGCCAAGAAGTCGAAGAAGCGGCGGAAAGCTTCGAACGAGTCCAGAGCGAGCGTGGAAAACGAGGCCGCCCCGCCTCAGCCTAAACGTTCCCCAAAAAGCACTTCTAATAAACACTCGCCCGCCGTAGGTGTGCGAGGTGAAAGGTCGATCGTAAAGACAGTGAAGAAAGTGAAGACTGTTCCTGCAACTAAAAGTAAGAAGAAGAAGCAGAAGGTGAAGGGGAAGCCGTCCGTCTTCTCGCCTCAGGAGCCGGAGATCAGGCTGAAATACCTGACCTGTAAAGACGGCAAGAAGGACAAGCGGGACGAAACCTTCACGCCGTTCGTCCGCGTGGACCTGCGGGCCGAACGTACCTGCACGGTCGTCAACTACCCCGAGGAGAGCGCCAGGCTGAGCCGGGGTAAGCAGCGGGCACCGGTGGCGTCGGGGAAGGTCCCTGCGTCGTCGTTTGTGCAGTACGGGCGCGCCTCGGTGGACGGCGCACGCCGGGCGACTCTGGTGTGCTGCCTCTGTGGAGGCGCCGCCAACGCCATGGACCTCGGCGACCTGCATGGACCGTACTACTCCGAGGGTTTCGGGCCCAAGGACAGGCCGCCGAGCGCCGCGCAGGAGTCCAGGGAGGACGACTCCACCGACTCGGACTCTCTGGACGCCTCGCGTCCTTCGCGGGTCGCTCGGACCCGAACGCCACATTCCAGGCCGCAGGCGGCTTCTCTCGGTGTCTGCCAGCGGCTCGCCCGTGAGCTCGACCTCTCCTCCAGCCCCGCGGCTAAGAGATCCAGGATGGACGGTGTGGTGGACTGGTACACCCCTCCCGTAGTGCCCGTCCACGTCAGCGAGTACTGGCTCCACGAGGACTGCGGCGTTTGGTCGGCCGGAGTCTTTCTGGTGAAAGGGAAGCTCTACGGACTCGAGAACGCCGTCAAGGCGGCAAAGCAGACGGTAGGTGTTCGGTCTCTCCGGCAGAGGTGGCAGAAGTACTAAAGTCTTTACTTAAGTAAAATTACACACTACTGAGTGTTAGACGTCTTTTATTGAGGGTAAGAGGGGCACATCCATGACACCGAGGGTATGTAATGGTTTGTACTGCTACCGCATCAACCGTTCTGGTATTCAGTCCCTTTAAGACCTCAAAAACTTTCATGTTTCATAATAAATTGGACAAAACCTACGTAAATCATCATAAGATCATAACATTAAAACCACCTCCTTGTTTCTACACTCACTGTCCATTTTATCAGCTCCACTTACCATATAGGAGCACTTTGTAGTTCTACAATTACTGACTGTAGTCCATCTGTTTCTCTACATGCTTTGTTACCCCCTTTCACCCTGTTCTTCAATGGTCAGGACCCCCACAGGACCACCACAGAGCAGGTATTATTTAGGTGGTGGATGATTCTCAGCACTGCAGTGACACTGACATGGTGTTGGTGTGTTAGTGTGTGTTGTGCTGGTATGAGCTGCTGGAGTTTTTAAACACCTCACTGTCACTGCTGGACTGAGAATAGTCCACCAACCAAAAACTTCCAGCCAACAGCGCCCCGTGGGCAGCGTCCTGTGACCACTGATGAAGGTCTAGAAGATGAGCGACTCAAACAGCAGCAATAGATGAGCGATCGTCTCTGACTTTACATCTACAAGGTGGAACAACTAGGTAGGAGTGTCTAATAGAGTGGACAGTGAGTGGACACGGTGTTTAAAAACTCCAGCAGCGCTGCTGTGTCTGATCCACTCATACCAGCACAACACACACTAACACACCACCACCATGTCAGTGTCACTGCAGTGCTGAGAATCATCCACCACCTAAATAATACCTGCTCTGTGGTGGTCCTGTGGGGGTCCTGACCATTGAAGAACAGCATGAAAGGGGGTAACAAAGCATGTAGAGAAACAGATGGACTACAGTCAGTAATTGTAGAACTACAAAGTGCTTCTATATGGTAAGATATATATATATATATATACAGTATATATTTCACTCATTGTTATTTGTGTTTGTGCAGGTTTGCTCTTGCTGTAGTAAAACCGGAGCGTCTCTGGGCTGCTTTTTCAAGAACTGTCCCAACAAGTATCACTACCTTTGTGCTGTACAGTCAGGTGAGTGACTATCACAGACGTCTGTCTCTCCCAGTTGAGTCGTAGCCGGTTCCTCTTCCTCTGCTAGAGACCCCGATGGTGTACGAGGAGGGTATATCCTCCTGACACGCCCTCCCTTCTTATTCACCCGTACTTCGGTGGATCGGTGCGTGAGGTCGGTCTCGCTCACGGAGAGTCCCACGCTGATCTCCACTTCTGTACAGGCGCCTCGGCCTACTAACCAGGGTCCTTACACGGCCTCCGAGACCCCGCCCACTTTTTAGTCACGTCTTTTCCCACGCAGCGGACTAGTGGCCTATTTTTGTCTGATAAATTGAAGCGTCAGTCTTTTATTTAAGCCGTGTTGATGTTTCCTCTTTGCAGGCTGCGTCCTAAACGAAGAAAACTTCTCCATGAAGTGCAGAAAGCACAAGGTGGGTTTATCTGTTTATTTATTTATTTGTTTATTTATTTATTTATTTCTATTTGCACTAAGAAACTAGAATTAAATAAAGTGTGTCAAGTGTAAAGTCAAACTCTATTTCTTTATATCTGACCCTTCTTGGATAATAGCGTCTCATATAAAAGTGCAGCATATCTAAATGTACTCCACGTTTGCTCTGGTTAAGGTCAGGAGTTCCTGCAGACCCCGACTCATCAGAACTGTTTTATTAGACAGGAAGGGCGCTCCCCAAACTGTTGACACAAAGCTGGAACAATCCTGTTAATTTCATTTATTTTTGACTCCCGTTTGCAGTAGATAGGCGGTGGGTTCTTGTAATTTCAGCGCAGTCTGAATCCGTCAGGTTGGCGAACAGTTCATCAACCGCTTTACCCCGGTCAGGGTCACAGTGACACCGTTACTCCTGGGAAACGCCGGTCGCAAGGAGGGCAGGAGTGCTCTGAGCGGTGCGCCCATCCAGACGTTGCGCCACAAACAAACAGGGTGCACTGGTGGCACAGCGGTCCATCACACTGTCCCACCGCTGACCTGACCAGGCGCTGTGCAGGCACACTTAGCCACTTAACCGACACAAGTGGCGGAGGGATACGGAGGGCGTAGTGCGGTCTAGACGGCATCCGAAATGATGCTCCAGGAGAATCTGTGCACATTTTTGATGTTTTGATTTTGTCGTCTTCCTCTCCAGAACAAATCCATCAAAGCTGTCTCACCTCACAAGCCCAGCGACAGGTGACGAAGGAAGAGGAGGAGGAGGGAGGTGCCACGCCAGGGTTCCGTTTCCGCCGTGATACCGTGCCTGATAACGTCTCCGCCGTTCAGACCGCCTTTAGGTTCTGTCGACTCAAATAAAACATTCAGTACGAATCTCCGGTTCTGGTTCGGATCTCGGCAGTGCTGTCGGCCGGTCGGGCGTAAAAAGTGTAGAATGACTCCGACACGTGAGATCCGTATCGCGCACTGATCTCCGTTATCCCCCGTCTCTGTGCAGCACCATCGATCAGCCAGCAGAGGGCGTAACTGCAGCAGGTATGGTGTGCTAGCGTGTCTTACCGCTGCGGCACTAATCTACACAGAAAAACCATGACTGACTGTATGTTAGAGGAGTAGAATTCATGTCCAAGGTGCTATTTCTTTATTATTTACCTGACGTGTTATACATCGGCTATATGAGCTCTTAATCAGACTGTAGATCATCACTGCAGTTATACCACGACTAACTGACAGAAACATCACCGGTGTTACCGACGCACCGTCACTCGTTCACTAACATTCACTACAGATGTGTTGGTGTGTCGTACCTACAGATGTTTTCTCAGAACGGAACCCTGATTAGGGCGTGGTCGATTTCAGACCTGCGCTCCGTCCCAAATCGGATCACTTATTTTAGTACTTTTAGTTCGACCAGCTTGCCAATTTTTCTCCCAGTTCGGGGCGTTTGGTTGGTGCAACTGGGCGCCTACACGGACAATGACCGGCTGGTCCAAAGGGTTCCACATAACTGCTGCAGTTACGCCCTCTGCTGGCTGATTGATGGTGCTGCACAGAGACGGGGGATTGTGAAGATCGGGGCGCGATTCGGATCTCCGTATGAACCCTGCCCGGTGCAGGTGAAAAGAAGCAGTCTGTACAGCACACATGTCGGAGGGGGCGTGTGTTTGGAGTGGAGGTCTGCAGCAGTAAAGGGGAACTACCATTGGGGAATCGGATATGATTAAATTGTTATTTACCTTTATTCGTAGATCTTGGAGATTTACCGAGAGCACTTTGTAGACGTGATGTGTTAAAATCGGGGCGTTTCTGATTCCTGAACCCTGACGCTGGCTGAGGGGGGCCGCAGGCAAGCCGCCACCTCACCCCCCTCTGACACGTGTAAAGTCGCGGCCCGTCTCCCGTGTGCTCCTCCGTTCCTCGTGCTGGCTGAGAAGAAACCGACCCACCTTCCGTCCTTATTTTTTTGCCACAGGCCTTGAAAGTTCAGACTCTATAGATCGATCGGT
Organism: Trichomycterus rosablanca; assembly: GCF_030014385.1. Lineage (NCBI taxonomy): Eukaryota > Metazoa > Chordata > Actinopteri > Siluriformes > Trichomycteridae > Trichomycterus > Trichomycterus rosablanca. The sequence continues at coordinate 39,656,619 of NC_085997.1, forward strand.
CAGCGTCGGTCGGACTCCTGCACATGCCCACTAAAAGAGGGCTCGCTCGCTTTTGGTTTCCGGCGGGCGGAAAGTTTGAGAAGCGGGTCGTGATCCGGCACAAAATAGTCCCTGCAGTCGTCACATGGGTTAGTACGCGGGCTCGGTCGGGGGTAACCAGGGTCCATCACACAGAGGATCAGAGATTCGGACGATTTGTTCTCATCGTAAATCGATCCGAGCTCCTTCCGTTCACGATTGGCTGCCTTGCTACGACAAATCAGATGTACAGAGTGATTTTTGTTTCCTGTTTAATGTCAGATCTAATATAATAAAATAATGAAGTGATTTAGAAGGTCAGTGAAGAGAAAGCGGGCGGATCGGAGCGGGTTCCAGAGGTCTGGGGTGGGGAATGTGCTGAATGTGTCCTCGTGTGCCATGTTTCAGTCTCACGTTTGGGTTCGTTTGTATTTATGGAAGCGTCGCTGTGGTGTTTCGATCCGTGATGTCGAGCGGTCGAGCTTTACATCACCGATCTGAACGTACAGGAATGTGTTGGTGTGTTTATTTGATTGTTTGTGTTTTATGTGTTTCAGAACCTTTTCTCAGGGTCGAATCATTTTTTGTTTGTTTGTTTTTACCTGGAAATTTATTTATCTACAAATGATTTCTGTATGATTTTCAGTCAGCACTAAATAAATCAGCTTCTTTTATCTTGGCGCTCTGCAGCACTTTGTCTTTCTGGTTGTTTTCAGGTGTTTATTATATTATACTAACCCTTGAGCAAGGCCCTAAACACTGAATTGCTTAGACTGTATACTGTAAAGCGTCTGCTAAATGCCAAAAATGTAAATGTAAGTGGTGTCTCGCTGGCACCGCAAGCTTTGTTAGGTCCAGGCGGCAATGGCATGGTGCTCCAGACCCACTGCGACCATGACCACGATGAAGCACATGCAAAAACATTTATTCACGTTTATTCAATTTGGAGCTCTCCTTCACAAGATATTATGAATTTATTCTCTAAAATATTACAACTTTATTCTGTAAATATTATGACTTTATTTTATAAATATTATGAATTTATTCTATAAATATTAATAATTTATTCTATAACTATTAAGAATTTATTCTATAAATATTACAACTTTATTCTATAAATATGACTATTTTATAAATATTACAACTTTATTCTATAAATATTACGGATTTATTCTATAAATATTAAGAATTTATTCTATAAATATTAAGAATTTATTCTGTTAATATTACGACTATATTCTGTAAATATTATGACCTATAAATATTAAGAATTTATTCTATAAATATTAAGAATTTATTCTATAAATATTACAAATTTATTCTATAAATATTAAGAATTTATTCTATAAATATTACACATTTATTCTATAAATATTAAGAATTTATTCTATAAATATTAAGAATTTATTCTATAAATATTACAAATTTATTCTATAAATATTAAGAATTTATTCTATAAATATTAAGAATTTATTCTATAAATATTACAAATTTATTCTGTAAATATTACGACTATATTCTGTAAATATTATGACCTATAAATATTAAGAATTTATTCTATAAATATTAAGAATTTATTCTATAAATATTACACATTTATTCTATAAATATTAAGAATTTATTCTATAAATATTAAGAATTTATTCTATAAATATTACAAATTTATTCTATAAATATTAAGAATTTATTCTATAAATATTACACATTTATTCTATAAATATTAAGAATTTATTCTATAAATATTACAAATTTATTCTGTAAATATTAAGAATTTATTATATAAATATTACGAATTTATTCTATAAATATTACGACTTTATTCTATAAATAAATATTACGACTTTATTACGACTTTATTATATAAATATTACGAATTTATTCTATAAATAATTTATTCTCTTAAATAATTTGTCACTCTCAGTTCATGAGAGGTCGGATCTGCTCTTTTCCGAGATCTGAGAGGCTCTGGTGCTTCCAGCTTTCGAGAGGTTTGGGTTTTGAACTCATAACCATCTGATTACTAAAGTGAGGTGAGGCAACAACACTCGTGAGGATTTACTTTTATTGAATCAGACTGTACAGGAAGACTCACGTATTGCAAAGAAAAGAACCAACCGGAGTTCATGAACACAGTAAAAGCCCAACGTTTATGCAAAAAAAGGGCGTGGCCGGGCGTCTTCAGTATTACAGGTACAGAAAGTTGTCGGAAGGGAGTCGGGCGTGCCGACAGCTACATCTCTACAGCTACGAGGTGGAAGTACATTTTATTATCGGATCACCTGATAAAATCATGCAGGGGGACAAAAACACCCACACGGGTACAGAGGAAACCCCAAATATCCCCATCATCTCATCCTGTCCAGGACAGAGGATCAGATTCAGGTGCTTCAGTGAGAATTCGACCTCGCGTCCGCCGGTTCGGTTCTGTACAGAGTTCAGTAATCAGACGCTGTTCCAAGGGTCTGTTTGTGGTTTTGGGGAAGGTGGGGGGTAACACAACAACAACACAAACACAACACAGTTTAACTACCAGCAGAGTTGGGCGGGGCCGCGGGCGTGTTCATACTGCAGTAAAATACAGTTTACTTTTATATTATAGTCCTTTTATATTAAAAATAAACCACATTTGTTGGTATGACACTTTTCTGCACAGCGCTCCACGTTGGGTTGCCAGGTCTGTTGTTTACCATCGAGCTGGACGACTTTTGTTCCTATTCCCATAAATTATTGACTGGTTCTCACAGCCGTTAATTACCACAATGGTACAAACGTACGTTTTGTAAAACACTTAAATAAGAAGAATCCATGATGTGTCAATTCTTTATTTGATTTCCAATCTTTTCTCTAATCAACTTCATTCTATTAATATTATGACTTTATTCTCTGAAATATTGCCAATTTATTCCATTAATATTGCAAATTTAGTCTCCTAAATATTATGAATTTATTCCTAAAATATTACGAATTTATTTCATAAATATTACGAATTTATTCTTCAAAAATTATGAATTTATTCCTCGAAAATTTTGACTTTATTCCATAAATACTATGAATTTATTTCTAGAAACATTATGAATTTATTCTTCGAAAATTACGAATTAATTCTCTGAAATATTAAGAATTTATTCAATTAATACTACAAATTGATTCCATAAATATTACGAATTTACTCTCCGAAAATTACGAATGTATTTCATTAATATCACAAATTTATTCTCCAAATATTATGAATTTATTCCATAAATATTATGAATTTATTCTCAGAAATATTACGAATTTAGTCTTCATAAATTATGAATTTATTCTCTGAAAATTATGAATTTATTCTCTGAAATATTACGAATAAATTTTTTGGGGGGGTTTGTGCCCTTCTAAAACATTCCTGTCTTAAATAACTGATGCAACAGTTAAAACTGACGGATCTTTACATCACACACAGTCATTTGTAAAAGATTGTAGTTTGTTAATAGAAACACGTTTAGAATTTGATTTCTGCATGAAAAACAGGCTCCAGATAAGTTGGAGTTCCCCCCTGTGTTCCATCAGCGTTCCTATTAATGAGCCTCTTTAATGCTTTAGGAACCAAGGACACTAATTAGTGCAGTTTTGCTTGATTTTATTGTGTTTAATATTTATAAATACAGTCAGTTTTAATCAGTCGAAACATTTTGTACCATTAATGTTTGTTCCAGTTTCCCATGTGCTTAATAAATATTCTAATATTTATTCCAAACTCACTCTGAATACGTGGCTCTTTTTCTGTATTTTAATGCAGTATTTAGTATTTAATTGTAAATCCCAAACCCTGACTACTATTATTTAAGCTTAATGTTGTTTTATAACGAGTTTCTCTCTCTGCAGTAAATTGTGCTACAGTAAAATACTCACGGTACACAAATTCCCACATCTTTATCACAAAGGTGTTTTTATCTTTGTAGTAAAGACGCTCGGTTTATTAATCATGCAGTCTGTAAATGTGATCGTGTATTTAGTTTATTTTAAAGATCTAAATCAATGTAGAAAGATCTAACAGTTCAGTCAAAAACAACCCAAATAAAAGCAAAACATCAAACCAAGCGCTTCAGAATGTGCAAAAATTAATTAGATACGTAAAATTTCAGTAGTTACGTTGGTTAGATGTTGGCTAGATGTTGGTTAGACGTTGAGAGGCCGGTTGGCAGCGTGCAGACCATCAATTCTACACTGGAACTCCAGATCTGGATCATGTTCAGTAAAATCAATAATAGTAAAATTACCTGGTACCTATCAGACAACTGTTTGTAGCAGAGAGGGTCTAAGATATTCTAAAATATTATAATAATTTAATATAATAAGCGTTCAGTTCTAATTGTATTTTATTTGCCCTGTGCGGATGTCAGAAAACCAGGCCATGATCATGTCCATATATTACAATTATTATATAAACATTACCAATTTATTCTTTACATATTATGAACTTATTATTCGAGATTTACAGATTATTACAGATTTATTCTCCGAATATTTTGAATTTATTCTTTAAAATGTTATAAATTTATTCAATAAATAATACGAATTTATTCTTCAAAGAATTACAAAATTATTCTCTAAATATCCCAACTTTATTCCACAAATAATCCGAATTTATTCTCTGAAATATTACAACTTTATTCTATAAATATTTTGACTTTATTCTAGAAATATCACAAATGTATTCCCCAAATATTATTAGAATTATTACAAATTTATACTCTGAAATATTACGACTTTTTTTTCGAAATATTCTGATTTTATTTTCTGAAAGATTCTAAATTTATTCCATAAATATTACAAATTTATTCTCCATATATTACTAATTTATTCCATAAATATTCTGAATTTATTATCAGAAATATTACAAATTTATTCTCCAAATATTAAAATTTTATTTTATAAATATTATGACTTTATTCTCCAATATATTATGAATTTATTCCATAAATATTCCGAATTTATTCTCCAAAATATTACAAATTAATTCTTCAAAATATTACAACTTAATTCTATAAATATTATGAATTAATTTTTGGGGGTTTGTGCCCTTCTAAATATTCCTGGCTTCAATAACTGATGGGACACTGACAGATCCAACACAAAGCTAAATGAGTATATTGTGTGTGGGGGGGCATTTTGATCAGCTCTAAATACTAAATGTAAATATATATTGTGATTACAGCCTCGCCACTCACTAACCAATCGAGAAATTAACGTCTCTGCTGTGTTTCTAATGACAGTTTGGGATTTAAACACACGACCAGCTCGGTGCCACTTTGTCAGCTTATCAAAAATAAGCAGACGAGCTTCCAGGCTGCAGTGAGGCCGCACGGTGCCAACAGGGTCGGGCACAGGTCACCCAAACCAATACCAAAATAAATAAACCTAAAATATCACAGAACATCCTACAAACCAAATACAAACAGAGACGCCGGAATAAAGAACACCCGACATGATGTGTACTCACAAAAACACTAAAGTATACACACACACACACACACACACACACACTCCATCTCGTCCTCACTGAGTCCAAAAGTTTGCACTTCCTATTTTTTCATTTGAAATTTGAGAACTGTATTTAAAATTAATTCCTTCATTTTCTGTTTTACCACAATTTTATCCTGGTCAGGGTCGTGGTGGGTGCAATTCACTGGGCGAAAGGTAGGAAGCACCCTGGACAGACGCCAGTACATCACAGGAAACACACACACACACGTCTTTAGACTGTGGGAGGAAACCGGAGCTCCCGGAGGAAATCCACACAGACATGGGGAGAACATGCAAACTCCACACAGAAAGGACCCGGGCCACTCCACCTGGGAATCAAACCAAGTGATTATTGCTGTGAGGTGACAGTGCTACCCATCGAGCTACTGTACCACCCTAATCCAGGGTTCCAATCTCAGAGGTGCTATCGGCCAGTTGAGTGTCTAAATGGACGTGATTATCGGTCTGTGTGAAACCCTAGCTCTCTCTCTCTACACACACACATTTCCCATCATCCTACACTCCCGAGAAGAGAAGAGGGCGTGTCTAAATCCTTATCTCCCTTAAAGTGCTCCTACTGAGGCGCCTTAATTCTGAGACTGAATAACGAGGGAGTGTTCGACGCCTCCTCAACGCTGAAGATCAATCCCAGCATTCAGTGGTTGGGAGTTCAGGTCTGATTAGAATCCTCTCTACTGAGGAGCTGATCAGGTAGGTAGTGGGGAGCAGGGCGGGGCAGGGCAGGGCGGGGCACTAGGTCTTCACACAGACCCTGTTTATATCTGTGGAGGGATTGTGAATGGATTGACCTCCTGTCCAGGGAAAATGTAGAAAATGAGTCCTTGGCTTTTGAAAGCGTTTGAGAACCGCCGGCGTGAGGAAGAGCAAACTTTTGCACTCGAGTGTTTGATCTAAAAAAGTCTTGACATCAAATACTACTTTATTTTTTCTCTCTCCGCTTGTATTGCTTTAAGTCGAGCCCTAATTATTGTTCTGTGCAGCTCTGTGTGGAAAGAAGTGCTCAGCAGAAGTTCTGAAGCTTCGTAAGAATTCTTTCCCCTCTGAAAAGAACGCGCTACTATTCACTGGATTAAAATTGTTTGCTTTAATCACCCTTGATGATGATCTAGGACGGCTGGATGATGGTTGACCGTGTTTTTAAGGGCGTATGGATGCCGTGGAAGCATCTGACCCTCTCTAGACGCAGATCTCGATGGGCGTGGTGACCAGGATGCGTCCGGCGGCGTCGCTCTCTCGGGGGACGCGCTCGTAGCTGGTAGTGGACGACACCGAGCTGTTGGTGGACACCGAGCTGAAATGACGGGCGATTTCGGCGTCCCCGGCATCCTTACTGGCTGGAGAGAGGGTCTGCTGCTTCATCCGGTCCACCAGCAGCTCCTCCTCCTCCGAGGAAGACCCGAGCGCCATCTTGTGCTGCCCTCCTCCTCCTCCACCAACTCCTCCGCCCACCGCCTCGCCGTCCAGCAACCAGCGCTGACCGAAGTGGGCGAACACCTCCTTCACCGAGCACCTGCGCTCCCTCTCCAAGGCCAGCAGTTTGCGGAACATGATCAGCGCCTCGGCGCTAAAGCGGCGCCACTGCGAGGGCACGGTGCCCGTCGGCCTCCGCTGCCAGCGAGCGAACTCGTCGTAGAAGGCGTCCGATGGCACGGCCTTCTCCCACGGGAAGTTTCCGGTCAGCATGCAGAACAGGAGCACGCCCAGAGCCCAGACGTCCGTGCTGTAGTCCACGCAGATCCCGTCCCGCTGGGTGGCGTCGCTCAGCTCGGGCGCCGTGTACGGGATGGTGCCGCTCACCCGCTTCACCAGGGAGCCGGCGCAGCGCGCCATGCCGAAGTCGGACAGCTTCACCCTGCGGCACTCCCGGTCGAACAGCAGCACGTTCTCAGGCTTGATGTCGCGGTGCACCAGCTTCCTGCAGTGCATGTAGTCCAGGGCCAGCGCCACCTGGTGGACACAGCGCTTCGCCACAGTCTCTGGAAGACCCACCTGAGAAAGGAACAACAGGAGAACTTGAATGACCTTGATAGCTCATTTTCATGCATTTTTCCCTTTCAATCTAGTCATATCCAATTCCCAGATGGTATTTCACCTCTACTGCTGCAGACCTCCACTCGAGGAGGGTCACAACGTCACGCCCTTTCGACGATGTTGTATTTTGTTTGATCCAAAGCGACTTACTGCACTGTGACAGTTTACAGTCTAAGCAATTGAGGGTTAAGGGCCTTGCTCAAGGGCCCAACAGTGGCAACCTGGCAGTGGTGGGGCTTGAACCGGCAACTTTCTGATTACTAGTCCAGTACCCTAACCACTAAGCTACAACAGGTGTACTTTTTTGAGAGATTGGGTTGTTACTCACTGGTGGTTCGAGTAGCTGGCACAAGTGGCATTCCAGTCACATGACTGGAGATCCGTATAGCGCACGGAGAGAGTCACGCACCGATCTCCAGCAGTTGTGCGGACACAGAGCGGATCGTGTGTCTGTGTAAGCGCTTGGTCGGTTGATTGCAGAGCTGAGATTTGAACTCTAGCCCACCACCACTCAGATTTGGGTTTGAATCTCAGTGGTGCTGTCAAAAACAAACCCCCATACGAGTGTATTTACACTTCTGACCTCTGACCTCGACTGTGTGGGTAGAAGGTGTGATTACCTGTGGAGGAATGATGTCGAAAAGATCCCCCGCCACCGCGTACTCCTGAGCGAAGACGTAAAAATCCTCGGTCTCGAAGGCGATCCCGAACATGTTGATGATGAAGGGGCAGGGCGAGAGGTAGAGCGAGATGCTGTACTCCCTCAGAAAACTTTTGATCTTGGTGTTTTTCTTCTTCAGGAATTTAAGAGCCATCTTGCTTCCTGGAGGGAGAGGAGAAGAACTCGAATAAGTAGCTCACTGTCAAAACAAACCCTCACCAGCGTGTGAATCTGATCTGGATCTGCATCAGTGTGGAATAAGGTGCAGATCCAGGGTTACAGCTCCACGTGTATCTGTGTTTATCTGGATTCTCCTCCCTGTTTCACTTTTAAACTTGTGTTACAGCTCCAGCTTCTGAGAAATGGTGAGAATCAGAATCAGCTTCTCCCAGAGTCTAAAACGCTTCTGGTTGAAAATAAAGCTTAACGTGGTTTAATGTAGTAAAAGAAGGAGACAGGAGCACTAAACTTCTCTTCATTATTACTGCTCATAAGTTCCTCCACTAATCACATTCCTCACTCGCTGTTTTACTACAGTAAGTCACGCTGAGTTTTGTGCACCGCCGTCACACTTCATAGGAAATAACGGCACAGCGGCGCAGAAGCGGTTTTGTCACTTCTCATGTGAATGCGCCGGTGCCGAAGGGAATACGATATTCCAACATCAAGCATCTCCAGCATTAAGAAGCGTCAGGAAACAATAAAGAAGTAAAACTAAAGTGCAGCTTTTATTGTATTTTTATTGATGTTTAACTGTTAGTAATTGTATTTCAGTGTGTTTATATTATATTTGTGTTATTTTCAGTGTTTAAGTGTCAAAAACAACCTCATTATTTTACATGAGACTAAAATATCTGCAGCTCCACGGGACCAGGGACGCATTAACAGGTTCCCCAAACATCCTTATGGGGAAAAATACCCTGAAACTCAACGTCTTTAAAACTCGACACCACTCCCAGAACCGACTGACGTTGAGCTTCAAGGTACCGCTGTACCAAGGTGTGATTGTAACAGGGTTTCAGCAGATTTGTACCCTTGGTCTGTTGTCTACTTAAGCCGCTCCAATGGAGGGGATTCCTCATAACTGCTGCTATTATGCCCTCTGCTGGCTGATCGATGGCGCTGCACAGAGACTCCCGAACGCAAATTCATCTCGGGGCCCTGGCCAACCTCTCCCTCCACCCCCAGACCATTCATTTACAATACCAAAAGTTCCTCCGTACCTCTGATTTTATGAACGACCAGGTCCACCTTGCCGTAGGTGCCCTTGCCGAGCTCTCGGATCACCTCGTAATACTTGTTGACCTCGATCTTCTCCAGGTTCTGAGCAGCAAAGAGCTGCAGCTCCGCCAGGATGTCCATGGACACTCGAGACACCACAGGAGACAGGTCCATTTTTCCACAGGGGGGGAAGCGTAAGTGCTGGCAGCCGGTTGGCTTTACTGCATTCGCACATAAACACACAGAGAGAGAGAGAGAGAGAGAGAGAGAGAGAGAGAGAGAGAGGAATCATGGTCAGGCGGTACATTTTACCTCAGGCTGAGCTGTTTTAGTCTAGTGAAGAGTTAAAAGATCTCCAGCCCTTCAGGCAAATATACTGACCTGTCAGAGGAACATCGACCCTCCTGGAGTTTCCTGGATTTTATCATTAATTATAAATAAAATAAGAAAATAATCTTTACTAAACACATGAAGTAATTTCCATTTCATACGAAAGTAACAGAAATTGTATATTTTAATGTCTGCTACTACAGTGCAGTGTTTCACTTTCTTGCTATTATTTTGAGAGATTGGGTTGATACTCATTGGTGGATTGAGTAGCTGGCACAAGTGGCATTCCAGGACCTCTGTAATTCTTCTCCTGGCTATCTCTCTCTTTTCTGGGTTACTGGGTAATCACTAATTGGGGTGCTGTAGCGATTGGCTATAATTGTCAATAATTTAGCTATTATTTCTCTTCTTTCATTTCTGGCTCTTTAGCCATGGTATTGTTCTGGCTTGATTAAGGATCCTGAAATTGTGTTCTATTCCCCTTATGATCTCAGGCACGGGGTTACGCCTGGCACCTCCCTCACCCTGTGACAGAAGAACCCAGCCACAGTGTCGCACCCACCTGCTGGGCACATGTCACTTTTTTGGTTCTTTTTTTAAAGCCTGGGTTGTTACTCATTGGTGGATTGAGTAGCTGTAGCTGTATTTCATCTCGTTAGTGTGTTTATTCTCTCTCTTCTGCGACTTATGGTGTTGTCTCAGAGTTTGAATCTCAGCTATGTTGCCGGTCGGCTGGGCGCCCCCTAGCAGGCAGGATTGGCAGTGCCTGCGGCAGACAAAATCGGCCACTGGTCTGCTGGGTGGGAAACGACTGGACTAAAAAAGGGGGCAGGGTCTTTGATGCAGTGTAAGGATGGTAGCCCCTCTCTGTAACAATTTAGGTGTTGATTTACAATCCATATTAGTGCCTCTGATCGACCAAACCCCAGACATAGCCAGTCATGTCTGTTTGGCTAATCGCAGCGCTGAGATTCAAACTTGGATCCACTACACCATTTGAGGGCCCAACTACTCATTTTCCAATCATATTAACACGTATTAAGCACAAACTTTTTCAATGTTTTATGCTAAAAAGCCTCAAAATCAAAGAAGGGAATCAACAATTAAAAACAATTTAAATTTGAGATAAACTCGGAACACAACCAAACCATAATCCACAGCTCAAAGCGGTATTAGAGAACAGCACAGGCAAGTGAATGCACACCACAGATGAGAGACAGCTTAGAGAAAAGAGAGAATAAACACACTTACAAGTCAGAGCTAGTCTGGAGAAGAAATACAGGTGAGCTGGATTACCATTTGTGCCAGCTACTCAATCCACCAATGAGTAACAACCCAAGCTGTCAAAAAAAGAACCAAAAAAGTGACAACATGCCCAGCAGGTGATGAGCGCTTCGTGAGGGAGATGCCAGGCGTAACCCCACGCCTGCAATGATAAGAGGAATAGAACCCAATTGCAGGATCCTTATCCAAGATGGCTAAACACCAGAAATAAAGGAAGGGAATTAATGGCTAAATGATAAAACAATGTGCTTACATTCAAGATAAAGACGGGATGTTCGGGATGACCTGAAGAGGGCTGTTGTAAAATAAAACTATTATTTTGCAACTGTAGTTTAAAGCCGTACCAGCCGATGTTCTGCGGCGAATCCAGACTGCGAGGTGGCCTTTCTTTCTACAAGACTAATTCTGTTCCATTTTACTGCAGAGCGATGCTGAAAGGAACCAGAACTCCTGCACCCCCCCTGGTTACCTTTACAGCTCACGTCTAGCCGTGCTGGTCAGAATCTCCCCTCCCCGGGTGTGCACGGCACTGCGGCGGATATAAACACATAAACACACACAGTTTGGTGGTGACAGTGAGTAAGAGGTGTTTGGTTTTGCACCGTAGGTTCCACCACACCGCTGATGCTCCTGTTTGTTTAGGCTGGCGCTGATTTGGCGTGTACATTGTACATCTTGTTCAATTGAATCCTCACGGCACTTTCACAGCCAGACCGGTCGTTTAATAGCGTGGAATTGGATTTCTGACAGCGTGCAGAAACCCTTCACATCATTTTACAGTGATAGGAGTGGAAGCTGAACTAGAGGAACAGGATTCTGCCTCGCTAGGTCAAAGCCAATGTCATTATGCACTTCTTTGTGGCAAAAAAATCAAATGCTGTATTGCCTGCAGCATGAAATACAAAAAAAACTAAATGTTTTTCTAAGCATTTTCTAAAATTCCTATTTTTTTTCTAGGTGTTTATGCAGGTCTCACTGATTCCAATTATAAAAATATGATATGGTAGCTAACAGCAGTGTTCAAATCTATGGAGAGGAATTAGTGCCGAATTGAAATGCAACACACACACGTCACTGCTGTTCCACAGTAACATGCAGTAAACGTGCCAAAATAAAAAAACAAAACCTCTGTCATGTCGATTTAACGTCACTCGAGCTCTTAAAGGTAAAACAATCCGTGCAGGTTTGAATATAAAAGAACGAGACGCTGAATCGTGTCAGAATTGAACACAAATCAGGTTGAAATGCGTCGACTCACAGCGTCACTACATTTCACCGTATGCTGCTTCCACTGAACATTTAGTGGATTTCAGTACAAGCGGTGCTGTATTAGTGCCACAATCACAACTAATTACCATCCAATCACAATCCACACTTTATCTTATTTTGGGTCACGGGCAAAAGACAGGAAACATCCTGGACAGGTTGCCAGTCCATCACAGAGCATACACACATATCTAGGGGGACTCGAGTATCTCCAGATATCCTGACTGCACATCTTTGGACTTGTGGAAGGAAACCAGAGCAAACAAAGGAAACCCACACAGACACTGGGAGAACATGCAAACTCGACACAGAAAGGACACAGACTGCCCCACCTGGGAATCAAACCCAGAACCTTCCTGCTGTGTGTGTTTGGGGTAAACTTACGGGGGTCCTGCCAACATAAAGCTAAGTAAGTGGAACATGTGTATTTATACTTTTTACATCAGTATATTGGGGGGAGGCATTTCGAGCTTTGAATATTGGAGGGACGTGCCCCCTCCCCAGTATATATTGTGATTACAACCTAAATGTACACATCTATGTCAGAAAGGACTAACATTCTTATGCAGTACTGATTCAACGCAAGGAACGCCTATATTTGTTATACATGTATCTACACATGTGCAGTACAATGAAACGCTTTTTACGTGTATCCCAGAGGGTTTGGAAGCTGGGGTCAAAGTGCAGGACACAGGGTCAGTCATTGTATGGAGCCATCGCTGGAGCTGAGAGGATCAGGTGCCTTGCTCAAGGGCTCAAGCAGAGCTGGGATGTCAACCGACAACCTTTTGATTGACAGCCCAAAGCTCTACCTACTGAGTTACCACCGGAGGGAAAAAAATAGTATTAATACTTAGTATTTAGACATGGACTAAATAGTTTGTTTGTGTTGGATCAGGTTTCACGTTTGATCCTGTTAATGCATCAAAAATCATTGATGTTAACGCAGGTTTTTAAATGGACTTGAGTAAGGATGTCGCTTTTAGATCAGAACAGGTCAGTGCTCAGAGCTTTAGGGAGGTTAAGTGTCATTCAAGTCAAACTATTAAGCCACTACCATTTTAGGATAGGCTTTTTACAAGATTCTGGAGTTTGTCTGTGGGGATTTGTGGCCATACAGAGTAGTAATGAGCCATAATATAAATAAAGAACTGACTCCTACTTTGAAACAGAAGGTTAAGGCTTTAATAACAAGGGGAAGAGGGGAAATGGTAATTTCGTAATGTTTATTTATTTATTTATTAGGATTCTAACGTGATGTTTTACACTTTGGTTCCATTCATGACAGGAACGGTAGTTACTGCTTACACAAGATTCATCAGTTCAAGTTTAATATTGAACACAGTCATGGACTATTTAGTATCTCCAGATCAAATCACTTACACGTCTTTGGACTGTGGGAGGAAACCGGAGCTCCCGGAGGAAACCCACACAGACACGGGGAGAACATGCAAACTCCACACAGAAAGGACCCGAACCGCACCACCCTGGGATCGAACCCAGGACCTTCTTGCTGTGAGGCGACAGTGCTACCCACCGAGCCACCCTAATGTCATAATGATTATTTCTATAAATGAATAAATGAATGAATGAATGAAGCACTGAAGTCTGACAGGAATTCCATTCACTACATGGATGAGTGCTGCAGGCCTGCATGCTAGTTACCCTACACAGGTCGCCTTTCAGACCAAAACAGCACGCTTTGTGATCAAAATTCCGATAATACGAACATTTAAACACTAAATTAATGATGTGGTTCTACTTTTTGTGTGTTTGTGATGTGTTTATCAGGGTTTTGTGTCTTTTAATGGTGTTTTTGTGTGTTTGTTAGGCTGCCGGTGACCTACAGCATCCTGACCGACTCACCCCTGACAGGAACGCTAGCTCACAATAACATTAGCGGGCTGTTGTGTCTCAGTCAGCACGACAGTCTATTCATTATATTTATGAATTATTTGCCATCCTGCTCGGCTGCCTGGCACATTTATTTAATCACTGAGAGAATTTCGTGCCTTTAAATCGGCTCATAAATCATATTTTTGGGGAAAACACGCCGCGGTGTGTGGAGCAGCAGGACGGGAGCTAGCCTGGGAATACTGACACTCCTGCATGTGTGGATCTGATAGTGGAATCCGCAGTGCTGCTACTACACTGCTTTATTTATATATTTAAACGAGTAAACACATTATTAGATTATTATTATTAATAATATTAATTCAATCATCTGTTTTACCACTGCTTTATCCTACTCAGGGTCGCGGTGGGTACTGGACGAATGTTAGAAAACAACCCAGACAGGTCGCCAATCCATCCGAGTGCAACATAAACATACATACATATATACATGTTATTATTATTATTATTATTATTATTATTATTATTCATTCATTCATTCAATCATCTGTTTTACAACTGCTTTATCCTATTCAGGGTCGCGGTGGGTACTGGGCGAAAACATACCCTTAAATACATACACCTAAATACATACATGTTGTTGTTGTTGTTGTTGTTGTTGTTGTTGTTGTTATTACTATTATTATTCATTCATTCATTTATTCATTCATTCATTGTCTATTTCACCACTGCTTAATCCTACTCAGGGTCGCGGTGGGAACCATTTACTGGACTAAAGGTAGAAAACACACTGGACAGGTTGCCAATCCATCACTGGGCAACATAAACATACATATTATTATTATTAATATTATTATCATTATTATTAATTCATTTAAGCATTCATTCTTTCATTCATTGTCTATTTCACCACCGCTTTAACCTACTCAGGGTCGCGGTGGGTACTGAGCGATTGGTAGGAAACACCCCAGACAGGTCGCCAATCCATCACAGGGCAACACAAACCTAAATACATACATATTATTATTATTATTATTATTATTATTATTATTATTATTAGTGATATTCATTCATTCATTCATTGTCTATTTCACTATCGCTTTATTCCACTCAGGGTCGCGGTGGGTACGATTCACTGGGCGAATGGTAGGAAACACCCCAGAGAGGTCACCAACATCACAGTGCAACATAAACATAAATACATATTATTATTATTATTATTATTAGTAGTAGTAGTAGTAGTAGTATTGCATGGAAACCCCTATAGTATGAACAAATGATGTTTATTTATCTACAAACGAGTTAACACATAGATTATCATTATTATTAATTCATTCTCATCCTACTCAGGGTCGCGGTGGGTACAGTTCACTGGGCAAATGGTAGAAAACACACCAGACAGGTCGCTAATCCATGACAGTGCAACATAAACATAAATACATACATACATGTTATTTTTTTTCATATTATTATGTTTATTATTATATGAAAACCCCTACAGTAGGTTAGTACAAATGATGCTGCTACTCCACTGGTTTATTTATCTACAAACAGGTTAACACGTTATTAAATTATTACTATTATTTATTAATTCATTCTTTCATTCATTGTCTGTTTCACCACCGCTTTATCCTACTCAGGGTCGCGGTGGGTACGATTCACTGGGTTAAAGGTAGAAAACATACTGGACAGGTCGCCAATCCATTACAGAGCAACACAAACATACATACATACATACATGTTATTATTATTATTATTATTATTATTATCATTATTATTATTATTATTATCATTATTATTATTATTATTATTATAGCAGATAAAGCCCCTCTATAATAATCACACATGATGCTGCTGCTGGAATGCAGAACACAGGCTTTGTGTTGCAGAGATACTCACCATTAAACCAGTCTGCATTTACCAGGCTGTCCGTTCCAGGCAGAAGCTTTAATCTGGAAATAAAAGCACATTACTCCATTATTTTTTCACTGCAGCTCCTCTTTGTGCATTTGTTTTATTCGATTAATCGATCCAGACGGTATTAATGCTGTAAACGGTGAGTATCGGACCGCTATTGTTTCTCTATGGCTCAGAAATCAAAGCCTCCTGGAAGCCACGCCCATCTGCTTCAATTAGCCAATCGCAGCGGAACTAGCAGGTGACGCCCCGCCCCCTCTGTCTCCGAAGCGGAGCGTCTTTTTCCCTGATCAGGGTCGCGATGGGTCCGGAGTATATCTGAACAACTAGGTGCAATCAATCGATTAAAGCGACCCAATTTTCCGCCGAGCCCCTGTGCCACCACATTCAGTCCATCATTCACTCATTCATCATTTATTGTCTGTTGTACCATTGCTGGTCAAGGTCATCCTGGTCAAGGCTGCGGTGGGTCCGATTCACTGGGCGAAAGGCAGGAAACACCCCGGACAGGTTGCAAGTCCATCACAGGGCACACACACACACACACATTCACACTCAGGGTAATTTCTAGTAGCACCAGTTGTCCTGACTGCATGTCTTTGGACTTGTAGGAGGAAACCGGAGCACCTACAGGAAACCCATATGGACACAAAGAGAACATGCAAAACTTCACACAGAAAGGACCTGTGAGGTGACAGCGCTACGCACCGCACCACTGTGCCATCCCATGCCACTGCAACTGTTAAAAAATACAATTTTTTGCTTACCGATTCATCCCGGTCAGGGTCGTGAAGGGTTCAGTGACATCCGAATCAAACCCAGGTGAATTATATAACCCAAAACTGATCTCTGGTCCCCAAGACCTATATCGCTGCGTGGCACCCAGTCTACCAGCTGCACCGTCGTGCCAATGCAATATTGAATCATTTAAAATGCTGCCAACCTGCCCCATACTCAGTTTTAAAACTAAATGCTTTCTGGAGTTTGTGAAATCGAACACTGACTATGAGCAGGCCAGATTCAGTGACTGAATAAAGAGAATCCATGCAGTCGTGTTCCGAAATCTGCTGTAAAGACATTCCGGGGGATTTATAAATGCAAACGGGGATCAAATTCATCTCAGTGTTTGTAGTTTAAGCACTAAATGTGCACCAAGAAGACAATAGATGTGATGTATGCATACTTCAGGTTATTTTTGCCTGAAAAAAAGCTAAAAAATGAGCTATTTGAGCACAAACAACACTGTATATAATGTATATACTGTATACACCGATCAAGTCATAACATTAAAACCACCTCGTTTCTACACTCTGTCCATTTTATCAGCTCCACTTACCATATAGAAGCACTTTGTAGTTCTACAATTACTGACTGTAGTCCATCTGTCTCTTATCATGTCTGTCTGTAATCATGCTTTGTTACCCCCTTTCACCCTGTTCTTCAATGTTCAGTGTCACCGCAGTGCTGAGAATCATCCACCACCTAAATAATACCTGCTCTGTGGTGGTCCTGTGGGGGTCCTGACCACTGAAAAACAGCATGAAAGGGGGTAACAAAGCATGTAGAGAAACAGATGGACTACAGTCAGTAATTGTAGAACTACAAAGTGCTTCTATATGGTAAGTGGAGCTGATAAAGTGGACTTTGAGTGAAGAAACAAAGAGGTGGTATATTGGTTACAGCCCTCCTCAGCTGCAGTACAGGTGAAATACCAATGGGGAATCAGATACGACTAAATTGGAGAAAACTGCATAAACAGAAAATACAACAAAATCATTTTTTTACTGTTTAATTAAGAGAGTCTGACAGTAAACAGGTGAGTAATATAAGAAATATTTGCAGTTATTTTGTGCACAGGAGTCAGGACGAATCTAAGACGCATAAAATAATTTAAAACCTCACAGACAGAATTAATTGTAATAATAAAATAAAACATTTCATTTAAAAAGACGAGAAAATATTTTGAAATATCTTGAAATTTTAAAAACAGTGGAAAGTTTTAATGCTGCTCAGCTTACAGAGCTGGAAGTGATTTACATTTCTCAGCCTAAAACACAAGTGGTTTAATAACAATCTAAAAGAAAATTTAAATATAAAAAGAATTAAAATATAATTTGTGCTACACAAATAAAAAGAGCTCCAGAGTTTTGGAGTGCAGGTGCTGGGCGAGGTTCTTGATGCGACACAGACGGACCCTCTCCGAGTCCCCGGCCCCGTACACCCTGTAGATGTGATAGCTCTCCTTCTCCTTCAGGGCGAAGTCCAGCTCGTTGGCCGAGAGATGGATGAAGTGCTTGTCGTGCTTCACCGTGGTCTTGACCTCAACGTAGACCTCCCGTGTGCCGCCGGCGCCGCCGCTGAAGGTCAGCCTGAAGTCGTACGGCCGGCCGCTCTCGCCTTTCTCGTTGTACCAGCGGATCTCCGCTGGCCCGTCGCCGCTCTCCTTCCAGCTGCTGAGGAACGAGTGGACCAGCTTCTCCCCCCACAGTCCGATGTCGGCCGTGTCGTCGTACTCCTGGGAGAACAGCAGGGACTGAGGGACGCTGAGGTCCGAGGTCAGGTCCTCCAGCCCGGCTTCTCCGGCCAGCGGTTTGGTCCACACCGCGCTGTCCAGCGGCAGGGGAGGCCGCTGAGGAACGCTTCCCTGGAACTGGCTCGCCACCACCTCCGGAGGCTTGATGGGCTTGTGATCTCTGAAAAATCAAATGTGAGGAAAATAAAGATTCGCAGAAATCTTTAACAGACATGAAATTCGATGAGAGGAACATTAATCTTACTCCTGAGGAGGCTGCTGGAGCTCTTCTGCTGCTGGAGCTGGATCACTCTTGGTCTCTGGCTCGTCCACGACTGGCTCGACAGGCTCCTGGCTGGATCCGGCGTCCGCTTCATGAGGAACGTCTGGTTTCTGGACCTTAGCAGATTTGGAACTCTGAGGTTCTGAAGGACCTGGATTGTTAGATGGAAGAACGTCAGTATACAGGAGCAATACTGGACGTGGAGGTTTGATATGGTCAGGTAAGTCATTTCCTCACCTGCTGAGTGTTGGAAGCCACCACTGGACCTGGGTCCCGCAGTACTACTACTATTTGGAGCTCCTGGTTCTGCAGAACGTTCCTGAGCGCTCGCATTGGAGAAGCTCCTATCAGCTCCAGAGCTGCGCTGAGAGGACGAGGGAGCAGGAGGACCCGAGGAGGTTGGGGGTGCTGGAGGAGGCCACATTTTCATCACTGCATCTACTGCCTGGCTTCCAGTTCCTGCATGAACAACATCGGTCAGATAAAGAACCTTGATATACCTCAGTCAGAACAAAACACGACCATGTAAGGAATTAAGGGGAGATTACTTACTTCATTAAAATTGTAATGCAATTATAATTTCTTCACTCACCCGTTTTGTTGCCTCCAGTTTTGCTGAGTGAAGCTCTGGGAGGCCAGCAGTGCAGCGTATCATCGTCCACCTTGTTCATTTCTTCCTCCTGAGCACTCGCAGCTCCTGATAAGCTGACCATGGAGGATACTACCAATAAACACACAAGGGAAACAGAACATTAAGGACAGAAAGGTTGTATTTTAGTGCACTTTACTCAAATTCGTTAAAAAATATGGTTCAACTCCGTAGACCCACTACAATTCATTGCTGTGTCTTCGGTGTGACGCAAACTAATGAAATACACAAAACAATCAGCATTTGCGACTTTTGATTGGCTAAAATAACTCAAAAAGCTCAGATTGGTTTATAAAGCCGTCTTTCAACCCCTCGAGCCGTCAGATCGCCGTACAGTTCATACCGCACGACTCGATCTCTTGTGATCGGAAGTCTTTTACGTTGTCGTGGTTTGTGCACTACAATCACTGACTGATCAGCGATGGGGGGGGGGGGGGGGGGGGGTCACACAATTCACCATATTTCACCATTCCAAAGAATGATTCGTTTGAACTGAGTCATTTTGTTGAGTCATTTGAGCTCTGATTCACTCTCACGTCTTTCATGGCCTGGTGTCAAAATAATAAGGAGAGGAGGAACTGCTGAAGTTTGAAGAGTCTGGGAGAGTTTTAGAGGCGGAAAAGCACAAATCTGTTATATAATTTAGTGTATAAAATACAAATAATTCATCTTATATATTTTTTTTTTAACATTTTTTGCCAATATTGTCAGTTTGATTCTGTTGAAAAGGTTTGGTGACCATGTATGGATTGCTTTAGCTTTAATAACTCCAGATCATAATAAGTTAGAAGCCCAAAACTTGGTATAGTTATAGTTAACAAGTAATGCCACCGGAATGAAATGTTAGTAACGGTATTCCAGACCTGCACTCCTACTTATACTCACTGAAACTTTGGAGTTATCATCATTTGAGCATCATGTCCTTTAGCTGTTTTTTGTTAAAGCTTCTGATACTTAAAGGGGGTTTTCTGTAAAATTAAACTATACATTTCCTCTTATCCTATACACTTAAGAACTGACAGAAAATGCACAAACATGGGCCTGCAGTTCTAGCTAAATGGAGTGTATCCATCCACATGTACTGGTGCACATGCTTTATGGGGGCCTGGACACCTCAGTGCTCATGTATGGATCTCTCTCCGCCGTCCTGCAGCCCTAATAACAGCTATCACGTCAGCGAGCAGCGTACTGAACAAATCCTATTTAGCATACACACTCACTGCTAATCCTGCGCCGTCAGGTGCGTGCATAAATACTAAACTCAGGAAAATAACCAGGTGAGCGGAGAAAAGGACGAATCCGAGATTAAAGCTCCAGCATCTCAAACGTGCCCCAGATGAGACTTTAAACCCCCCATAAAGCACCAGGGAATGATTAGGGTGTCGTTCGCTCCCTCTCCCTTCACCCCTGCTTACTTATGGGTTCAGGTTTAATCTCCAGAGGTGCAGGAACTTCCCACTGCTCTTCTCCCTCAGGAAGCTCCTGAATTCCCTTTTTATTCAGGAACGTTCTCAAAGCATGTGGATCCTGCATCACACAGAAAAGGGAGGAACAATTATTATTATTAATGTAATAACATTATTATCACCAACTCATTAAGTAACGTCACTAATGGTGCTGTTCCAGTTCGTAAAACTCTTTCCCACGATGGAAAGTGGATTTAAGTTGCTAATTCTTACCAAATGCTTTTATTTTGGATCATTCTAACGCTACACTTATACCTGCAGCGACATACCACAGCCTCTTCGTGAGCCAAATCGCTGATCAATTGTTTTGGTAACTCGGTTTAGCTGCTTCTCATGTGAATGCGCTTTTATTTACGTCTGACTTCTAATCATCACTGACCTCGTGTGGGCCGGTTGAGGACAGCCAAAGGGACGGATGTGTGCCTTTAATGTGTCCGGATGAGTGCTTACAGTCCTGAGGTCTGGATTAAAAGATCAAGGGACTGTGGAGGGTGAAGGGTGCGTCTATCATCGTGGAGTTTAAATCTGGCCTGGGCATGGTGGAGGAACTTGGAATCTTTGTGACTAGTAAACATGAGTTGATTTTTATTGCTTGTGCTGGATTTTATACTGGTTTTTTTTGGTCTATATTTATATGATTTTATAGTTCTTGGATATAAATGTTGGGTGAAATTTCAACAATCATTTTATTACTTGATTCATATGTTATTTCTGCATTTTTTTTTTCCAATTTATCGTAGTGAATCTGTCCCCCTCTGCTGGTGGATCCCTGATTGGAGGTGAGGAGGGTGTATTGCTGCTCACGCCTCCTCCGACCCGCGCTCAGCCCTTAACGGAACCCTTTTAGGCGCCTCTATCAGCGTTTGAAGACCCCACACACATAGTCCGGTCATCCCACCCTAGCACAAACGTGTCTGCTTCAGGCACTGCCAATTATGCCAGCTAGATGGTGCCCAGATGACCGAAACGAGGAGTTCAGGATCTCTGCGCTGGTGTGCTAGTGGAATATCCCGCTGCTCCACCTGGGCGCCTTTGATTCATATTATTTTTGTACTGCGCTTCGATCAGCGTCGGCTGCTTTTACATTTTCATTTACATTTGAGGCATTTATTGGACGCTTTCATCCAAGCAACTTATAATTGAGGGTTAAGGGCCTTGCTCAGGGGCCCAGCAGTGGAAATTTAGTGGTGGTGGTGGTGGGGTTTGAACCCCCGACCTTCTGATTACTAGTCCAGTACCTTAACCACTGAACTACCGCTGCCCTATACGTGCTTTTATACGTGGTTTAGAAATAAACTCGACTTGACAAACCGACCCGGGTCGTGCAGAGACCCTTGATATTATTAAACATGCTCACGTTAACGTGGATGACGAGTTCTTCGAGGAAGTGCTTCAGATCATCCATGAAGTTCTTCTCGGTGGTGAACAGCTTCACCAGCTCCCTGCAACCAGAGGGACACGGTCATGACGAAATCAATAACCAGTCGGCGCGTGATGAGAACACCTGAAGTCGTACCTGCAGATGGCCAGCTTGGACGACAGGTGATCCTTCTGAATGTAGAGCTCCTTCCTGTCCTTCAGGAGGCAGACGATGTCCTCGCTCTCCAGGATGGGCGTCTCGTCCGGCTGCTCCAGACGGTAATAAATGTAAAGTTTACCCACCTTCCGAAAAAACCCAAAAAACAATCAGGTGATGCACCGAGCTACGATTAAACACACGGGCGTGGTCGTGGGCGTGGACGGAGCATGCCTACCTGACCGAACCTCAGTGACTTGATCTCCTGAGCGATTCCGCTCTCCTGCAGGTCCATGTACATCTCTCCGTGCTCCTCGTGGTGGTAGATGAACCTCTGGATGAAGGGGATGAGGTTGCGTACCAGGGTCTGCACGGCCGGACAGGGTCTGTAGTTCTCCGTCTGTGGTTCGGTGGCGACGCACTGCGAGAGTCTCTTGACGTCACAGATCTCCAGGAAGAGCTCCCGGTCCGCCTCGCTGAAGGCCTTACGCTCCTCGCTGCCGTGCAGCTTTCCTACGAGAGACGCAAACCAAACATGTGTCGCGATTTAGTCATATCCAATCCCCCAATTCCTGACTGAGAAGGGTTGTGACTAACACACGCACCCTCCGACACATGTGCAGTACCGACCGCTTCTTTTCACCTGCACCAGGGTTCATACGGAGATCTGTATCGTGCACGGAGAGACACGCACTGATCTCCGTTATCCCCCGTCTCTGTGCAGTGCGGCGCCATCGATCAGCCAGCAGGGGGCGTAACTGCAGCAGTTATAATGACCATCAGTCCCCAAAGCATTAAAAAGTCTCAATAATAAGAACCCTGATAGAACACAGGGGGTAACACGCCCCCGTCCTGACTAATTACCTCTCACGCCGCTCTGTTTGGGTTTGTTGACGGTTTTCTTCTGAGCAGCAGGTAGGTTGAGTAAACAGACCTCGGCATAAGATTTGAAGATCTTCTCCAGGATGGGACTGTCGGAGATCATGGGTTTGCGGCCCAGCGTGACCCAGCCCTGGGTCCTGGTAGGAAACACCCTTTTACCGGACACCATTTCTGTAATGAACGACAGCACGAGAGCCGTTACAATCAACCAGAAGCTCGGGGTTAGACGGAGCGTGAAGGTTCTAACGTCAGTCGCTCACCTTTCAGAGATCTGCAGTAATTTAGGTCTAACTCGAAATCCTGATCCTGATCTGAGTGAGAAGGTCTCTTACATTTATCAGCTAATGAGGAGAGGAACAAAAGAACAACATTAGAGAGACAGACAGGTAGATAGATATACATATACATAAATAAATAAATTAGATAGATAGATAGACAGACAGACAGACAGATAGACAGACAGACAGATAGACAGATATATATATACAGTATATATATATATATATATAAATAAATAGACAGACAGATAGATAGACACAGATGTTGAATATTATACAATAAAGAAGGAGTAAAAAACAATGCAATGTGCAATCAATCACAAAGTATTACAATTAAAAATTAAACAAATAAATAAAAATAAAGCAAAAAAAAAAACATTCCTCATGCTGGAGATGATGCCGAAATCCCAAGGAGAATGCTGAAGAGTTATATAGTTTTATTACACAATACAGTATACTTAATCCTTTATTTTTATTTATTTTTTTGCATACTGCTACATCTAATAAATTAGAAATTATTGTACATGTTTAAGTTGCCTACATTTGGTGGCATAATTGTCCATTGTTTGTTTTTCAAGAAGACCTACAGGCCATTCTTGGTATTACTGGTTAAACATAATAAAACCTGTAGCGGTAAACTACAAATCTGAGCGGTAAACCCTGATCAGTGTGTAAATCTAAACCGAATCTGCATCAGTGTGGAATAAGGTGCAGATCCAGGGTTACAGCTCCACGTGTATCTGTGTTTATCTGGATTCTCCTCCCTGTTTCACTTTTAAACTTGTGTTACAGCTCCAGCTTCTGAGAAATGCTGAGAATCAGAATCAGCTTCTCCCAGAGTCTAAAACGCTTCTGGTTGAGAATAAAGCTTAACGTGGTTTAATGTAGTAAAAGAAGGAGACAGGAGCACTAAACTTCTCTTCATTATTACTGCTCATAAGTTCCTCCACTAATCACATTCCTCACTCGCTGTTTTACTACAGTAAGTCACGCTAAGCTTTGTGCACCGCCGTCACACTTCATAGGAAATAACGGCACAAAAGCGGTTTTGTCACTTCTCATGTGAATGCGCCGGTGCTGAAGGGAATACGGTATTCCGACATCGAGCATCTCCAGCATTAAGAAGCGTCAGGAAACAATAAAGAAGTAAAACTAAAGTGCAGCTTTTATTGTATTTTTATTGATGTGTAACTGTTAGTAATTGTATTTCAGTGTGTTTATATTATATTTGTGTTATTTTCAGTGTTTAAGTGTCAAAAACAACCTCATTATTTTACATGAGACTAAAATATCTGCAGCTCCACGGGACCATGGACGCATTAACAGGTTCCCCAAACATCCTTATGGGGGAAAATAGCTTGAACAGCACCATGTGAACCGTTTACCCAGTCTGGCGAATATGACGGAGACGTCCTGAAGAACCTCTGCGGTGGAAACCTTGGATGATTCACAGACGAGCTCCAGAAGATCCACGTACCGCTTCATGTGTGGCGTGGGCTCCACGTTCAGGGACTGCAAGACGAGAACAGACAGAATTTAGGACACAAACAGCAGAAAGTGAACCGGTTCTGACGGTGGTGAACGTGGGTGCAGGTTCTCACCCTGAACATGTCCTTCATGTTGTCCAGGCTGTTGTAGAACGGAGTCAGGACTCTGGGTTCCTGGACGCCGCTGTCGGCTCGGCGGATCAGCTCCTTGTATCTGACGAACATGCCGGTAGGGTCGCTCCAGCACACGTCCTTCAGGTGGTAGAAGTGTCCGGAACACCAGTCGTCCTTCCTGGAGACGAGCAAAAGTTTGTGAACCCTTCAGGAAGACCCTGGATGATTTATTATTTTGATTCACGTGGTCAAGCATGGTGTCAGGTCACGGCTAGAAGGGTCTCGGGGTCATTTCTGCTTGGACTTTGCATGTTCTCCCTGTGTGTGTGTTTCGTCCGGGTGCTCCGGTTTCCTCCCACAATACAAGCTACTAGACACCCTGTGACACCCTGTGATGGACTGGTGACCTGTCTGGGGTGTTTCCTGCCCACCTTGACCCTGACCAGGACAGTGAATGAATGGACAGCCACATTCTGCCAAAACTACTAGCACATAATCAAGGTCTGTTGCACTGGTCCACCCATCACCTATGAGATCCCGGTTCGAATCTCGAGGCCCTGCGATGGATTGGCGCCCCTGTCCGGTGTATTCCTGCCTCAGAACCAGACCCACAGCAACCCTGACCAGGATAAAGCGTTATTGAAAGTAAAACAGAGCCTACTGTGTGATTGGTCTATTCTCCTACATTTAGGCAGAAACGCCTCAAATTCCATAATTATTCGGACACCCTGCAAAATAGACCAAGTCTCTTTATTGTGCTCATGCCCGGGTCCTCCTGTGCTGACCTGTCGTACTCGATGAAGACGGCGGGCGAGTGCTGGAACAGCTCCTTCAGCTGGCCGGACGAGCACTCGGCCTGTAGGTAGCTGTAGACTTTATGGATGTGCTGCACGGTGGTGACGAAATCGGCGCCCTCGGCCTCGCCGCCGTCCGTCTCCTTGGTGCACCAGCGCTTCAGGTAGCTGATCATCTCATCCACCAGCACTCGGTATTTAATTCCTAAAAGAAATGAATGATTAATGATTGTTTCTATTATTTCTGCATTTTCTCCCCCAATTTATCGTACTCAGTTTGTCTCCCCCTGCTGGTGGATCCCTGATTGTAGGTGAGGAGGGTATATTGCTGCTCACGCCTCCTCCGACCCGCGTGCAGCCCTTAGTGCAGGGGTGGGCAATTAAATTTTCGAAGGGGCCACATAAGCAACTGGGACTGGTGTAGAGGGCCGGACCAATAAGGTGAACTAAATTCTGCTCAATATTAATTTTATCTCTTTATTTACATTTTCAGCATTTAGCAGACGCCTTTATCCAAAGTGACTTACAATAAAGTTACAGTATACAGTCTGAGCAATTGAGGGTTAAGGGCCAGCAATTTTACTGTTAAATAAACAAATGCAAAAAAAAAAAAAAATGTGAACAAAATGTGCAGGTTTTTAAACTTTGCACTATTTTGTTTTGAGTCTAATCACCTCATTTATTTTTCAGTCCTTTGTTATTGTTGGATTTTCTTATTAAAATCACAAAGCTGGTCCTGACTGCTTCAGTTCTGGATGTGTTAAACTTTATAAAAGTCCTTGTTGCTTTTGCAGTTTAGTGAGTGAAGCTTCAGGTGTGACGCTCCGCATCGTTCATGTTCATGTATTTCTCTGTTTAGTAGTGTAACAGCAATTTAGAGCCTAAATTCTGATCCTTAAACAGCATTACACCTGACTTCAGTAAATAAATACTTCAGAAGTTCATGTCTTGTTAAAAACTCCACCGCATTACGGTGAAGCTGATACACTCGCACACACGTAAATCGAAACTTGCAGATATTTAAAGACGTAGCGGTCCTGTCAAAATCAGTCCTGTTATATTGCATGTGTGATGTACACTTATTTACATCAGATTTTTAATTGCCACCGACCTCATGCGGGCCGGTTGGGGATGTCTCGCGGGCCGGATGTGGCCCGTGGGCCGTACAATGCCCAGGTCTGCCTTAGCGGAACCCTTTTCCACCCATGCACTCTGCACAGGTGCCTCTATCTGCCAATCAGGGTCCTTACACTGTGTTTAGAGCCCACCCACATAGTCCCGTCATCCCGCCCTAGCAGAACCGTGTCTGCTGCAGGCACTGCCGATTATGCCCGCTAGATTGCACCCAGCCGGCCGGTGGCAACACCAGAGGGTGACATGTGATCTCCGGGACTGCTCCGGGCACCTGCATGAGTGGGGCAGGGGGTGGAGAGTCACATGGAGCCACCGCAGCCCTGACCAGGACAAAGCGGTGGACGGGGTCTCATTCTGCTGCTCATTCACAGGAGAGTGACGTGGAGCTTAGTGTAGCTCCCTGTACGTGATGGGAACCCAACACTGACAGGTGATAAGAAGCGGTACATTTACATTTAGCAGACGCCTTTCGCCAAAGCGACTTACAGTACTGTGACAGTGTACAGTCTGAGCAATTGAGGGTTAAGGGCCTTGCTCAGTGCTTGAACCAGTGACCTTCTGATTACTAGTCCAGTACCATAACCACTAGGCTACTAGTTGCCCTTGGTACAGAATGGACTCGTGTCAGAGGGGACGTATGGTGATCCAACTCTGCTTGATCAGAGCGGGTTCACAATCGGAATCGGAGTTTGTATAGGTTCTGTTTCACTCCTGATTCGGACACCTATATGGCCGCACCGGGACCTAAATATGGATTCAAAGTAGTACAGCACTGTCTGTATGTTACAACCCCAAATCAGAAAAAGTTGGGACGGGGGGAGATTTAGAAAACTAAATGATGATGTGAACAGGTGATTGTGATCATAATTTGGTACAAAAGCAGCATCCAGGAGAGGCTTCAGAGTCTCTGAGGAGCAAAGATGATCAGAGGATCCAGTTTGTCCACAAATGTGTGAGAAAATGATTCAAATTATTAAAAACGACATTCCTCACAGAAAGATCAGAAGGGATTTGCATGTTCTCCCTCTACAGTGCAGAATATAATTAAACCATTCAAGGAGTCTGTGAAAGTAGAGGGTACGGGTGCTGGAGCGTCCTGCCTGCAGTCCTGCTCTGTCCCCGATAGAGGACGTGAGGAGAATCTTGAACCCTGAACTGTTCCACACATTAAGACGTGTCTGCAGGAAGAACGGGACAAAATAACGGAAACACGTCATCGCTCGGCGTCCTCGGTGCCCAAACGTCTTTTAAGTGTGGTGAGAAGGAACGGAGACGGTACAGAGCGGTAAATGCTTTACCGTCCCAACTTTTTCTGATTCTGGGTTGTAAACACTGAAGTATCTCATGCCGCTGGATGTCTGGACGCTTGCTCACCTACAGCTCTGGAGAATTCGCTGGACGGCACGTCGATGTAGTGGACGTGAGATCCCAGCAGGCCGTGCACCTCCTCGGAAGCTGAATACACCTTGTTGGGGCACAGGTAGCTCACAGCGTGCCGCCCGTCCTGCGCGGGCTTGTAGGCGGGCACCCACGCGGACTGGGTGAGCTGGTGGAAGAACGAAGACTTGGCGTCTCTCAGTGGGCGTCCCTGGCCGTCCAGGACCCGAGCGCTGACGTACTGGGCGTACTTCTCTCTGTAACGGGACACAAGTGGGTGTCTGTTACGTACACACGTCAGCATTATGGGTAAACAGGGCGGGGTGCAATGGCACGTGCCAACCGACAACGGAATGTATAGCTGTTGTGTAGTGTGGTACATCAAAAAGGACCTGGGTTCGATTCCCAGGTGGAGCGATCTGGGTTCCTTCTGTGTAGAGTTTTGCATGTTCTCCCTGTGTCTGTGTGGGTCCAAAGACATGCAGTCAGGATAATTGGAGCTACTAGTGTGTGACCTGTTATGAACTGGCGACCTGTTTGAGGTGCTTCCTGCTTTCGGCCAATGAATTGGACCCACTGCAACCCTGACCAGGGTAAAACTTCCATTTTTTGGTGTGTGTGCAAATTGAACATGTGTCAGAGGGGGCGTGTCAGATTGGGGGAACTGGATATGACTAGATTGTGAGATAAAGCCAGAAATAAGCACACCAGGTGCTCAGGTGGTGCAGCTCTCTATAACGCTATCGTCCAGCCGCTACCGTCCAGCCGGGCGCCCTGCACAGACGTGACTGGCTGTGTCTGAGGGAGGGTGAAGGTGTGTAGGAAATACCCAGAGTCCCAGTTGTTCTGCAGGAGGTCGATCAGGGCGTGTCGCTGCTGAAGTTTCACTGGAGCAGGAAGCTGATCTGCGGTGATCAGTGAGCACAGCTCCTCACAGTGCTGATCCTCAATCGTGTACACGCCGTCCGCAGGTTTAGGCCACAGCGCTCCCTCTACAGCCCACGCACTGGAGGCCTGGAGGACCAAAACGTCCAGGAAATAAAGAGACGCATCAAATAACACCACACTGATTTAAACTGCATATTTTAGTCTTAATCCTTATATTATTTATGTTCCTATTATATATATATATATATATACACTGATCAGTCATAACTTTAAAACCACCTCCTTGTTTCTACACTCACTGTCCATGTTATCAGCTCCACTTACCATATAGAAGCACTTTGTAGTTCTACAATTACTGACTGTAGTCCATCTGTTTCTCTACATGCTTTGTTACCCCCTTTCATGCTGTTCTTCAATGGTCAGGACCACCACAGAGCAGGTATTATTTAGGTGGTGGATGATTCTCAGCACTGCAGTGACACTGACATGGTGGTGGTGTGTTAGTGTGTGTTGTGCTGGTATGAGTGGATCACCTTACTGTCACTGCTGGACTGAGAATAATCCACCAACCAAAAACATCCAGCCGACAGCACCCCGTGGGCAGCGTCCTGTGAGCACTGATGAAGGTCTAGAAGATGAGCGACTCAAACAGCAGCAATAGATGAGCGATCGTCTCTGACTTTACATCTACAAGGTGGACCGACTAGGTAGGAGCGTCTAATAGAGTGGACAGTGAGTGGACACGGTGTTCAAAAACTGCAGCAGCGCTGCTGTGTCTGATCCACTCATACCAGCACAACACACACTAACACACCAGCACCATGTCAGTGTCACTGCAGTGCTGAGAATCATCCACCACCTAAATAATACCTGCTCTGTGGGGGTCCTGTGGGGGTCCTGACCATTGAAGAACAGCATGAAAGGGGGTAACAAAGCATGTAGAGAAACAGATGGACTACAGTCAGTAATTGTAGAACCACAAAGTGCTTCTATATGGTAAGTGGAGCTGATAACATGGACAGTGAGTGTAGAAACAAGGAGGTGGTTTTAATGTTATGGCTGATCGGTGTATGTCCGAGAAATAAGAGACAGGGAGATCGAACACAACGACACACTATACTATGAGGTGCCTAAGATATTCTAAAATTAATTGCTCATAATTTGACAACCAACATTTAAACAAACACAAATCTGAGCAAATAAACCCTTCATACCTGCCTGTTCAGTGTGTGTCGGAATGTAAAGGGTTAAATTAAAGACGCCTCTTTGTCGCCCCCCTGCTGTTGCTAGAAAGAACGTCGGTCCAGCTCTAAATCTCAGAGGGCCGAGCGACAGGAATTCTATGAGGGATTGATTTTAAATGACAGTAAAATTGACCAATCAAATGTAGGCTTCCCTCTAAATGGGCGGGGCTTTGTTATGGCTTACTTTATGACGAGTTCCGCCCGCTGTGGGGTCACACATGTAGTTACGGCTGCTCTTATATCCAATAAATAAATATAAGCCGAATATAAGCACTACGGTCCACCAATGCTGAGGACTCAGGCTCTCCAAATAAGTTCACGTTTAAGATGTGTTATCGACCGGCCGGGCAGCCAGACAGACACCATTGGCTGTGTCTGAGGTAGGGGAGCTGCTGGTTGGTCGAGGCACCTGCACGAAAGACAGTTACAGCAGTGTGTGACTCTCCGTGCGCCATGCTGCTCCCGTTGAGACCTTGTCTCTGGTAGGTGAAAAGAAGCGGTTGGTGACTGCACGTGTTACTCAAGGTGTGGGTCTGCAGTCGCAGTGGGGAGGGATATGACTAGATCGGTACCGCATTGCTGCATGGACACGTCGTTACTGATAGCTCAGAGCACCAGCGCATCAGCGCATGCAAAGTTCACACCTAGAGCACGTCACATTACCAGCTCTGAAGCTTTATAGGTACGCCGCTCCTTCCTGAAGATCAGAAGATCCTTCACTCCGAGCTGGCTGAAGAAATCCCTCCATCCTGAAACGTCGCTGCTGGCATGCAGGTAACACGAGTCCAGCAGGACCCAGTCCACACCTGAGCGGGAAAATCATCATAATCATTTATTTCTATGTTTATGAAATCACAGACGGGTTTGTACGTATATAGAGACGGGTACCAGGGAGCTGGACGGGCAGGTCCATGTTCCCGTACGCTTTGGAGAAGTGCACTTTGCTCTGGGTGGGGCAGAGGAAGCCCTTGTTGGTGAGAGCAGGGATGGACGCCCTCAGAACCATGCAGTCGTGCTCCTGAGAGTGCTCCTTCATAAACACCACGTAGCTGACCACCACGTCCGTCGGCTTGTCCTGCGGAGGGAAGAAAAGGTTCGTTAGGGCGCAGGTTCGAATCTCAGCTCTGCTACCGGTCGGCTGGGCGCCATCTAGCGGGCAGGATTGGGAGCGCCTGCAGCAGACGAAATTGAAAGTGGGTGACTAAGTGGGCGGGGTCTTCAAACACTGTACAAGGACCCTGGTTAGCAGACCAAGGCGCCTGTGCAGAAGTGTGCAAATCCACTGAGGCACAGGCAAAAAAAGAAGGGTTCAATTATAATAATATAAATAATAATAATAATATAAATAATAATGCTAATAATAATAAAATAAATAACAATAATAATATAAATAATAATAATATTAATAAAATAATAACAATTAATAATAATAATTAATAACAATAATAATATAATTATAATAATAACAATATAATAATAATAATAAGATAATATTAATAATAATGTGTACTACTATTAATAAAGTGTAATATTATAACAACAATAATAATAATGTGATAAAATAATAATACTACCAATAATAATAATAATAAATGTAATAAAATAGTCTTAATAATAATAATAATCAGATTAAATGAAATTGGAAGTGGGTGACTAAGTGGGCGGGGTCTTCAAACACTGAGGCACAGGCAAAAAAGAAGGATTCAAGGGGTCAAAGAGGGTGTGGAGCAGGCAAATATACCCTCTCCATACGCCATCGGGATCCCCAGCAGTAGAAGACTAATTGGCGACGGTAAATCGGGAGAATCGGACCCCTCCGAGGTGCAGCAAACGTTGGCACGACGGTTCTGAACCTACTGGTTCCTTTATGGACTCATATTCCGCTGCAATATCTAAAAGTATTTGCCCCCCTACTGATTTTTGATACTCATCAAGCCTGAGTTACCACGAAATACACCATTCATTCACTCAATGTCTGTTTAACCAGTGCTTTACCCTGGTCAGGGTCACAGTGGGTCTGATTCATTGGGCAAAACACAGGAAACACCCCGGACAGGTCACCAGTCCATCACGGTGCAATTTCCAGTGTCTCCAATTAACCCCACTGCATGTGTTTGTACTGTGGGAGGAAACCGGAGCTCCCGGAGACACAGAACATGCAAACTCTACACAGAAGGGACCCTGGGGGACGGAACCTACACCCTTCTTGCTATGAGGCGACAGCGCTACCCACCACACCCCCACACAATACAGTATTTAGATTTCATTAATATTAAACGCTCCCGTATTTGGGCGTCCCGTAGCAGGTCACCAGACTTGGCACAGATTTACACCGGACACCCTTCCTCACGCGACCCTGCTTATTGTATCCGGGCTCGGGCCCCGCACTGAGAGCGCACTGACAGGTGCATCATGTCTGTGTAGACGCCCGACTGGCTGATAGCACCGCTGAGATTCAAACTATATATAAATATTTATGGACCAAAGTATTGGGACACCATTTCAAATTCAGCCACAACTGTTGCAATCACATAAAAGAAATGAGATGCTTCTGTCTGTGCAGCAGCAGTTTAGGGAAGGTCCTTTCCTGTTCCAGCATGATTGTGCCCCTGTGCACTGGTTAAAAGAAGCTCCAGTGTCCTGCACAGAGCCCTGATCTCAGCCCCACTCAACAGCTCTGGGATGAACTGGAACGTCGACAGATCAATCAGCGCCCAGCCGTACAAATGCTGTCACCCTTTTTACCAAATGAGCACAAATTCCCACACACACAGACGTACTCCAAGGACTTGTGGATTTAAACAAAGCCTATAGTTTTGGAACAGGACGTCACATATTTTTGCCGGTGTGGCAAATAAATAAGGCGAGTGGAGGGCGTGTTCTGACCTTCCAGGCGGCGTTCCTCAGGATGGGGTAGATGTGCTGCTGCAGGACGTGCTCGGGCTCCAGCTCGTGAACCTGCAGCCGGCGGAGCAGCTCGCGCACCTGAGAGTTCCCCAGCTCGTCCAGACATGTCAGCAGGCGCGGCTCCACGATGCTCAGGTCCCGGTACAGGGGGCCCAGACCTGCAACGGCAGAGACACCAGACACGGAAAGAACAATCCATTATAAGTGCTGCAGTTACGCCCTCTGCTGGCTGATGGATGGTGCTGCACAGAGACGGGGGACAATGGAGTACTGCACACGTGTGGGAGGGGGGCGTGTGTTAGTCACGACCCTCCTCGGTCAGGAGTGGAGGTCTGCAGCAGTACAGGGGCAATACCGTCTGGGATCTGGATATGACTAATGAAAACAGAAGGATGAATGAAGATATTTCGTCTGTACCTTTGTCAGAGCTGTCGCCCAGAGGAAAGAAAACCCCCTCCGTGCTGAGAGCGACCACACGCTGGTCTGCCAGAGGAATCATGGGAACCTCTCGGAGAGACTGGAGCAGGTTATCCACCTCGCCGAATTCCGACTCCAGAGCACGGAAATTACACGCCAGCAGCCGGGCCAGCTTCTTCAGACTGGCATCTGGGGCACCAAAATAATAGTCAAATCAAGGTCAAATCAAGGTCAAATCAAGGTCAAATCAAGGTTACAGGTCAGTCCTTTACTGCTCCAGTCATCACTGATCATAACGACCCTGAATAAAGAGCTGAGGAGGCGCGAGTGTGAATACGTTCAACACTGATAAAACTGCAGAATATCATGTTATATAATATATAACGATGAGTAAATATAATAATGATAATAACAATAATAATAACAATGCGTAATTATAATATAATGTAATATAATAATAATATTAATAATAAAAATAATGATAATAATATAAATAATATTAATATTAATAATACAAATAATAATATAAATAATAATATTAATAAATATAATAATAATAATAGTAATAATAATAACAATATTAATAATAATAATGATAACAATAATACAATAATATTAATAGTTAATGATAATAAAGATAATAATACTGATAATAATAAAGTAAAAACAATAATAATAATAATAATGATAATAATAATAATAATCAACCATAATAATAATACTGATAATAAAGTTATAATTATTATTATTAATAATGTTTTTACTTTCTTATTATCAGTATTATTATTATAATTATCATATATTATATTATATACATATAATAAAATATATATAATAAAATATAAATAATTATAATAATAATGGTAATAATAATATAAATAAAACTAATGATAATAATAATATAAATATAACAAAAATGATAATAATAATAAATAATAATAACAATAATATAGATAATAATAATAACAAATAATAATAACAATAATATAGATAATAATTATTATTAATAATAATAATAATAATGTGTACTACTATTAATAGTGTAATATTATAACAACAACAATAACAATAATGTTATAAAATAATATTATTAATAATAATAATCACATAAAACGGCTCTATTTCTCATTTATGCGTCTACATGTGTGCAGTAAAATAAAATGTTTTTTCTGCATATCTCAGCTTCCTTGGAGAGGATTAGGGGCCTTGGTTAAGGGCCCAAAAGAGACTGCATGGCAGAGCCAGGATTCAAACCCACATACTTCAGATTGTTAGCCCACAGTTCTACCTACTGAACTTCCTTACACGATGCAGTTACAGTTTTTTGTCCCGTGTGCCGGCGTACCTGAGTGAACGTCACCCTGCTGTACCAGACTCCGGGCCATGGCGCAGACGACGGTGAGGATGCTGGGAGCCTTCAGCCGCTGGACGCCCAGGGCGGCGAGCAGGGACGAGGGGGCCGACTGCAGCGCCGGGTGCAGGTAGGACAGGTTCAGGTGCTGACGCAGCTCCTCCTCTCCGATCACGTCCTGGACCAGAGGGTCCGGGCACACGGCCACCTGGGAGGGCAGCTTGAACTCCACCACGCCCTCTGCAGGAACAGGTACAAAATCCAGCACAGGAGTCAAACGTTTATAAAGAGTTTTAGCTGTTCAGGCGGTTATACAAAAACCTAGAGACAGTGAGGAGAGATCACAGGGTTCAAGAATTTATAGATTCAGTTACTCAAAGAAGAACCATCAGGGTCTCCTAGATGAGGGTTTTTAAAACTACTTTTAAGCGAGCCACAATTTTAGGACCCAGTCAACACAAAACTACATAAACTTAACGCATAAAAATAGTGACAATCTGGTCCCATTGTGGTTTACAAGATGTAACTTATAGCCTCCACCAGGGGGCGCTCATGTACAAGTTCATTTCGTGTTTGTGCCTGTTAAAATGTTTTAATTTAAATATTATTATTGTTCTCCACGACCTTTTATTTATATTTTATTTCTGCATTTTCTCCCTAATTTATGGTGGTCAGTTTGTCTCCCCCTGCTGGTGGATCCCTGATTGTAGGTGAGGAGGGTATATTGCTGCTCACGCCTCCTCAGACCCGCACGCAGCCCTTAGCGGAACCCTTTTTACCCATGCACTCTGCACAGGTGCCTCTATCTGTCAATCAGGGTCCTTACACAGCGTTTAGACCCCACTCACATAGTTCGTTTTGTTTAGGAGGGCGTGGTGGTGAGGGCAGACCTACCCCGGTTCACTCTGGTCGGCAGGCACGGCTCCCCTTTCAACAGCTGGATGATCTTAGTGGCCACGGGGCTGAAGAAGTCCAGAATTTCACTCGTCTGAGGGACGAACTGCAGGAAGTGACGGAGTCCGGCCAGACCGCTGAACTCGGGGTGTTTCTGGAACACAGGACGGTGTAATTAAACCGCTGTACTGTGTATAATGTATATAATGTATAGATGCGGTTCACCAGGCTGCTTACAGTGAACACAACCATGGCCTGCAGGAAGAGCTCTGGGATTTCGGATCGGAGCCACTGGTTCCAGGAACTGTCCCGGTCGACGTCCTCTCTGGACGAGGGAATGTCAAAATCTCCTGTAGGATCAAAGTTTTTTGTTTGTTTATTAGGATTATAACGTCATGTTTTACACTTTGGTTACATTCATGACAGGACGGGTCGTTATTGCTTACACAAGATTCATCAGTTCACAAGTTTAATATCGAACACAGTCACGGACAATTTAATATCCTCAATTCACCTCACTTGCACGTCTTTGGACTGTGGGAGGAAACTGGAGCACCCGGAGGAAACCCATGCAGACACGGGGAGAACATGCAAACTCCACACAGAAAGGACCCGGACCCCCACACCTGGGAATCGAACCCAGGACCTTCTTGCTGTGAGGCGACAGTGCTACCCACTTAGCCATAGGATCAAAGGAAGAAATGTCTATACATGATTAATTCAGCTGATTCTATACCATAAATAACTCCTGTTATTCTCGATGAAAACTGCATGCACAGCAACCTTGACCCTCGACTGCCGGCCTCCATGTTCTTGTTGTTATGCAAAATCACCTAATTTATCAAACTCTCACACACATACACACACACACACATACAGTGGGGCCAAAAAGTATTTAGTCAGCCACTGATTGTGCAGGTTCTCCTACTTAGAAAGATGAGAGAGGTGTGTAATTTTCATCATAGCTACACTTCAACTATGAGAGACAAAATGAGAAAAAAAAAAAATCCAGGAAATCACATTGTAGGATTTTTAAAGAATTTATTTGTAAATTATGGTGGAAAATAAGTATTTGGTCAATAACAAAAGTTCAGCTCAATACTTTGTAACATAACCTTTGTTGGCAATGACGGAGGTGAAACGTTTCCTGTAAGTCTTCACCAGGTTTGCACACACTGTAGCTGCTATTTTGGCCCATTCCTCCATGCAGATCTCCTCTAGAGCAGTGATGTTTTGGGGCTGTCGCTGGGCAACACGGACTCCACAAATTTTCTATGGGGTTGAGGTCTGGAGACTGGCTAGGCCACTCCAGGACCTTGAAATGCTTTTTACGGAGCCACTCCTTCGTTGCCCGAGCGGTGTGTTTGGGATCATTGTGATGCTGGAAGACCCAGCCACGTTCCATCTTCAATGCTCTCACTGATGGAAGGAGGTTTTGGCTTAAAATCTCACGATACATGGCCCCGTTCATTCTTCCCTTAACACGGATCAGTCGTCCTGTCCCCTTTGCAGAAAAACAGCCCCAAAGCATGATGTTTCCACCCCCATGCTTCACAGTAGGTATGGTGTTCTTGGGTTCTTCTTCTTCCTCCAAACACGACGAGTTGAGTTTTTACCAAAAAGTTCCATTTTGGTTTCATCTGACCAC
Organism: Trichomycterus rosablanca; assembly: GCF_030014385.1. Classification (NCBI taxonomy): domain Eukaryota; kingdom Metazoa; phylum Chordata; class Actinopteri; order Siluriformes; family Trichomycteridae; genus Trichomycterus; species Trichomycterus rosablanca. The sequence continues at coordinate 39,694,565 of NC_085997.1, forward strand.
ATGATATTCTCCCAATCCTCTTCTGGATCATCCATATGCTCTCTGGCAAACTTCAGACGGGCCTGGACATGTACTGGCTTAAGCAGGGGGACACGCCTGGCACTGCAGGATTTGAGTCCCTCTCGGCGTAGTGTGTTACTGATGGTAGCCTTTGTTACTTTGGTCCCAGCTCTCTGCAGGTCATTCATCAGGTCCCTCCGTGTAGTTCTGGGATTTTTGCTCACCGTTCTCATGATCATTTTGACCCCACGGGATGAGATCTTGCGTGGGGCCCCAGATCGAGGGAGATTATCAATGGTCTTGTATGTCTTCCATTTTCTTACAATTGCTCCCACAGTTGATTTATTCACACCAACCTGCTTGCCTATTGTAGAT